>NC_090892.1:70096654-70106654 GCF_036669925.1 Montipora capricornis | reverse complement strand
GTAGTGGTCGTATTGATTCTACGAGTGTCTTAGTTCCCGATAAAACACTCCCGTCCATATAATAAGTATAGGAAATCGTATGAACGCGAGTGCATTTCGTGATTTATGGGCACGAGTGATGTTTTAAAAGTTCTCAAAATTGCACGAGCCGTAGGCGAGTGCAATTTGAGAACTTTCAAAACATCACGAGTGACCATAAATCACGAAATGCACGAGCAGGTTCATACGATTTTTTATTTATTATATTCTCAACAAAATTACTCAAACGCGCTACTTTGTTCGTGCTCGTATTCTTCCAATTTTGAGTTTAGTTTCCATTCAGTCGCCCATGTTTGGCAGACATTCAACCAGGTCTGTGTAGCTTTCAACGTGTTTTTGTTTTTCGCATTTTCTTTAAGTTGCTCAACGATGTTTTGGTTTGACAAAGCAAACCGACTGTCAGCCATTTATTGTCACTTTGATGTTTAAATTTGGTGCTTCCCCGGTGTTTCCATAGCAATTTCCGTATTGCACTCTATAACCTATTTATGCATTCGCCATTGGCCAATCAGAAACAAGATATTTTGTTGAGTATATAATAAATGAAATATATGACATTCAAATGAAGTTTCATATATTCTCTAACACAATCTTGGAAATGGAGATAATAATTTATCTAGCAAAATTTCAAGGCGAAAGTCTGTGGTCGACTGTTCCGCACAAAAAATTACCTTGGTCTTAATCACTTCAGAAAGACCCAGAAAAGAAAAATCCAAAGATGATTGTATGAGTGAATGCAAATCCTCTCTGTGAATCAAACAACAGCAGGATTAAAAACCACGCAAAAAGTGTAAGGGCAAAAAAACGTATCGATTCAAAATGCAATGATTAAAAATGTTTCTAACTTTAAGGAAGGATTGCGTGTTTAAATCCATTCAAAAACACTTGGATCTGTGACTGGTAAACATACTATCTGGTGTGATTCAAGTAAATTCACATATTACTGCAACAGCTTCTTCAGTGTTGTTTACTTTGTAGTCATCCTACAGGTCATAGCGACCTCTCATTATTGGACTTCGCCCACGACTACCGGCACAAGTTTTCAGATCTGAGTATGCGCGGACTCTGAGCATGCCCGGACTCTTACTGCCGCTGCAATCTAAAGCTCGATAGCAAGAGAGGTATTAGACCTAAGAGGAGGTATTGATTATCCGGGAAGGTGGTTGGTCGTCCCAGGTTGCCTTTGTTGGTTCTTTGCTATGCTTCCAAAGGGTACTGATCTGCTTAACAGTCTCGCCAATTAGTGCGGCACTTTTGCTCTGTTTCATAACCTTGAGAGTTGAATTAAGTGAATACACAGTCTCCACCATATTTTGAGATGACGTTCTCGTTACCGTCGCCGTCGTCGTTGCTTAAGCTCCCTATTGAGAGCACGGTGCCAAAGACCCTAAACTGTCCCTTGAAAAGGAAAGAAACTTTATTCAAATGTCTAGTCGTTCTAGCGCTGGAGCACTGATTGGGGCCACTGTAAAATTAAATTAACAATTAACGCAAATCAAGTCAAATGTTGGTTTTCAAGAAGAGGGGAAACCGGAGTACCCGGAGAAAACCTCTCCGTGCAGAGTAGAGAACCAACAAACACAACCCACATATGACGCCGAGTCTGGGAATCGAACCCGGGCCACCTTGGTGGGAGGCGAGTGCTCTCACCACTGCGCCATCCCTGCACCCCAAAATTTTACCTAACACTTTTTACCTAACAAAAGCAAATTGTACATGAAAGATATTTTGCATCAAATGGAAACTCGGAAAAATCCGACACCCAGATGGGATTTGAACCCACGACCCTCGATGATCTAGTATGGATGCTCTAACCATTGAGCTACTGCAGACTCTGGTGTGAGCAAGGGTGAAATGTGGGTATAGACCAGAAATGCATCCCGCAGTCACATTATCAAATTTCAGATAACCACATACGACTCGTATCTTTCATGTACTTTAGTATTCTTCACATTACCAGCTTGGGTGGTTGGTTGGCTGCATCTTTGATATGCCTTAGTGTGACTGCGTGATGCAGTTATGGGTCATTTGTGGTTATTTGAAATTTTACTATTCACTATTTTCTCAAATCCAATAATACATATTGTTTACCCCTCAAATGACGATGTCCCAAGAATGCAAAATTTTGGGGGCTAAACAAGGTGTATTATGGGATTTGATAAAGTTGCGAACTGGATTGCGTGATGCAGTTCTAACCCATACCCACATTTCACCCTTGCTCACCATAGAGCATCCGACTGGATGACGGAAGGTCGTGGGTTCTAATCCCACTCAGGGGCCGGATCTTTCCGAGTTTCTATTTGATGGATAATATCTTTCATGTACTATTTCTCACAATAAAAGCAAATTGATTTGTACAAAACATTGTCTTCAACTTGAATCAGTAACACACTTTGAATGCGGAATAGGATGGAAAAAACTCTAGGCTGCATACGAGCCAGAAGGCCCATCAGGCCGGGGCTTCTCCCGGTTTCCATGGACTAGGAGTATTTCTAATTCCCCCCCAGGATGGGATGCCAGTCCATCACAGGGTTACCCACCAGCATTAAATTCGCCGGTGTTCATTTATACACCTGGGTGGAGAGAGGCACCGTGAGAGTAAAGTGTCTTGCCCAAGAACACAACACAATATCCCCGGCCAGGACCCGAATCTGGATCTTACCGTTCAACGCCTTGCATATGCATTTCCTCCACTCGGCATAATATAATGTACAAACTGAGAAAGAACACACAATATGGATGGTTACAATCTGACTTCGTATTGTGGATGCAGTAAAACGAAGAGCTTAAAAGAAAGCGTAGCTAGACAGGTTGGGTTTAAAAATATTCGGTGTGTAGCCAGGCATGTTAAAAATTTTCGTAAAAAGGAATTAATAGTTAACACTCGCTAAGAATATATTGTTCCGAACGTTTCGGCTACTACTGTTGCCTTCTTCAGCAAAGAAAAAAATGCAAATGTCTAACGGCGTCCTACTTGATAAATCAAATGTACACGATGTGTGATACAACTAAATCATTGGCTCGAAGGAATTTTTTTACAAGCGTAACAAAAGTCTGTAGAGTATACATAATAACTCTAATTCTTGATGTTATTGTATATGTTTGGTAGCGCTACGTGTTCGTTTATAGCGTTTCCATCTCGCTCGAAATACCAAGCTTCAAGAATTCGTCTTTGTCGCCACGCCGATGATCTGTCAACAATTTCAACACTCCAAATCTATTTGGTGACTGTAAAATCATATGGTGTTTGGCCACTAGAGAGTTTTTATCCAATGTTGCTATGACCTTTGTTCGTGATCACAAGACAGAGAGGGAGGGATATGTTTCACTCCTCGTCACCAGAGTCCTCAAGGATAACGGAAGGTGGTGAATCAAGAAATAGAGAAAAAAAGAAAGTCTGCGAGGGGCTGAAAAGAAACCGTTAAAGCAAAGAGTAACGGTAGGCTATTTTCCTGGACGGACCAACTGAGGATGATGTTATCATCAACAATTACCAACTTTTTTTAAACTATGTTCGCAAGTAACAGGTCTAAGGAACTGGTAATCAAAGCTTATAGGAGATCGGTGAAAGAAAAAAAATCAAAGCAGAGCGAGGTTAACAGCCTCGGCTCACAAAAATCGTCAAGATTATATTACAACTTACCAGTCAAGTAAATCTCTACATGCATTGGAATCTTCAAAGAACTGTGCCGTGGAATGAACTAAAACAGGAAAAACCATAACCTGTGGAGAAGAGAGAACATTTTGGTACAATTATTATGCGTTGTATGAGCTCTCCAAAAAGTGTTCAACTGCTGAACAATTGACCCTGCCGAAAGAGCGAGTTTCCATCGAGTGTCGTAAAACCAAAACCAAAATTATTACTTTGGCCAATCAAAACGGACGGAGACACTGCAGTAAACCAATCAAACCTCAAAGTAATAGGCCATTTCCGAGTTCATGTCTCCCTCATCTTCAAAGCGAGTCTAAGTGCGAAGTTTTTCTTATGAAAATTAGTTTTCATTCATGTGTAAAACAGAACTAATTACCATCACAAAAACTTCCCACTTAGACTCGCTTTGAAGATGAGGGAGACATGAACTCAGAAATGGCCTATTGCCCGTAGCCGACACAAAGCACGGGAAAATGTGCCCGCGCAAGCCACGATTGGTTGTGGTTTTACTTCTGATTGGTTGACAAAATGGCGCGAAAACTTTGAACCAATCAATGAGTGAAGTAATGCAAAACCAAAGCAATTCGCTGATTACTTCCGACACTCAATTGATAACCGCTCTAATTTCCTGTAATAAGGTAATTACCAGTTGATCAGCATCACACTCTTTCAAGAACCTTGCAAGAACGGAGTGAATCTCGGAGATAACAAACTTGCTGGCCTGCAGAGCAACAATTTAAAATTAAGATACTTGCACTTTTCACCCCCAAGAGGACTTGGCCTCAATGTCATTTTCGCAGCGAAGACTACAAAATGAGAGCACAAGGATGGTTGTCTCTACAAGAAGCAAACTGCAGTCGGATAACGGTTTATAATGAAGTTTGTTTCCTCTAATGCAGAATACAGATCGCCTTTGCCTTTACTTGGGGTTTCCAAGTATTGCCTGCGAAAACACAACAGAACTGAGGTTTCTAGAGGATACACTACCACGACAAAAGACGCGAACCTATCACAAGAAGCCCAGACTTACTGACCTGTTCTGCATGTTGCTGTGCAGTGGCTGCCCTTGCTGAAAAGCTGAAGAAACAACATGATTTTAATAGTTTAAGCAGTGTTTCCAAAAAAATATTAAGTGTAACTCAAACTAATATCATTCAGTGAGGACATAGTGGGTATGCCTGAAGAAGGCACAAGTTCACCATTACAACTGAAATCAATAGCCTGTTTATTAACGAAGTTAATCCCTGTCGAATGGCGCTAGTTCCTTGGTGGGTGATCCCAAAGGATTACGTCGCACAAATGCCACATCGATTGGGAAAGTGGTCTTGTTTTCAATCAGAATGCTCACATCTCACAAATTGTTACTTTGAGAGACATATATACTTCCAAAATAAGGAAGGCCTTGCGTGCGTGAAACAAAGGATTAACTATACTTCTCTAACTGAAACAACACACCAAACTTTCTTTTTTCAAAGTTAAGGAAAGTCCGACCAGAAATATGCAAGTTCAAAGAAAAGGACGCAATTGTTCATGACCGGCATAAATTTTGCAAAGTCAAATTCTCACTTGTAGACAACTGTCTCGTCATCCGGGTTGAGCTTTTCATGCTGCTCGTCTTTTCAATTTGTCTAGAGAAATAAAGTCTCGCCTATTTCGAGGATCATTTTTGGATTCCAAGAACGTTAATCTTTATCTTCGTATTTAATACACCCACTGCGAGCCTACACTCTTACACTCAGCTATTCACTCTTACAGACCAGGGGCCCGTTTCTCAAAAGTCCCGACAACTTTTCGGGCCCGAAAAGCCATTTGCCAACCAACCGCTTGTTTTGGAAAGCCAATCTTTTAACATGTTTTCAAGGTAACAAAAAGAAAAATGACTGTGAAGTTTGACGACTTAAATCCTCTCCATTCTTGAGTTACAAAGGGACTTTTTGACACCCGAAAATGGCCCGTAAAGTTTCGGGACTTTCGAGAAACGGGCTAAAAAAAAAATGTAAATGCTTTGTTTATAGTGGAAGTGCACTTAGCTATCAAGCTAGTTTACAGGCACCCCACTTTTAACAATGTGAAAGAAACAATTCAAAGTTAACAGAAACATTATTAAGAACTCCAACTGGCAGGAGGCAACCAGTTGGCTATTTACAAAGCGTGGTAGAGTTGAATCCGGGACAACCGGAAACAAATCCTAACCAGAGGTTAGAACGGGATTTGAACCCGGAGCAGCCGCATGCAAACCCAACGCCCTAACCACTCGACCACGCTGCCTCCTCAAAGGCTCCTGTGGCCTGTTTTTCAAAAGTCCCGAAAGTTTTCGGGCCTATTTCGGGTGCCACAATTCCCTTTATATCTTCGCAACGCCGAGGTTCCAAGCCATCAAACTTCGCAATCCTCTTCCTTTTCTTACATTAAAAACATGTTAAAAGATCAGCTTTTCAAAATAAGCAGACTGCAGTTTTGACGACTGGCTTTTTGGGCCCGAAAAGTTCTCGGGACTTTCGAGAAACAGGCCCCTGGCCCCGATAGTTCAAAAGGTGGATAATACTATCCACCAGGCCCCAGTTGTTCAAACGATGGATAGCGCTATCCGCCGGATAAATCACTATCCACTGGATGACTCAAATGGTTTCGCTATTACCTATCCGCTGGATAGTGATTAATTATCCACCGCATAAATCACAATCCAGCTGATAAACACTAGCAAAACCAATTGAGTTATCTAGTCTAGTGGATAGCGCTATCCACCCTGCGAACACCCGGGTCCAGGCCTCGGTTACTGGGGCCACATAAATCGCTATCGATTGGATAGGGCAATTGGTTTCGCTATGACTTGTCCATTGGATAGTGATTTATCCGTCGGAGAGCGCTATCCCTCGTTTCAACAACTGAGGCCTGGTTACACGACAGAGCACAAAGTTATCTTCATTTGCAAAGGCAACTGGCAGTTCGAAAGAGAGCTATTTATTCAGAACTCAAAACACTCCCGGCATCTCTGTCCTCGGTAGCAGAGGTGACTGCAACAGAACCGGGCTACCTGGATGCGATTCTCCAATCTTCAGTCAGACAGGAGAGAGAGACAGAGCTGTCTCTAAATTCAAAAAAATTACCTCAAAAAACCTTCGGTAGGCGGAATAAACGGTGCATGGATGTCTAAATTTGAATTCTTCTGTAGGATAGCACCTATTAAAAGAGTAAAACGAATAAAATAAACTAATCGGTTTGAAATTTTCCGCTTTTAAGAGCATTCTTTGTAGGAGAAAGCATTTGCAGAAAGGAATACAAAAACCTACCCTGGTCCCAGAGGTTCTTCTTTCTTTGTTTTTCTTGGACGAAATTTAGCCGCAAAACGGCGACAACGAATTAACGACAAAAAAACCTCTGGTTTCGGTCCCTACGAATCTCATTTCCATACAGACGCCAACTGTCAACCGCTTCAAATTCGTAATTGAATTAAACTCCCAATGACAATCACGCTATCCTCACGTTTCCCTCGGTTGTTTCAATCATGCCATCCAATCAAATTTTAAAAGGCTTGGATGTTAAAATAGCTACCAATCAGAATCGAGAGTCACAAACTGGGCTGTAATCATTACATGGAAGTGAGATTCGAAGGGACTGAAACCAGGGGCGCTTTCCTTTTGTACGGAAAATACGATTGATCCGGTAATAAATCAAATGGAACAGACTTTTCCACTGAAATTTTTTCGGGAAAAAAGGAATACCCTCAGAGATATTCCTTTTTTCTCGGTTTTCCCGGAATGACCGTTCCATCCTGTTCCATTTGCTTTGTCCCACTGGTACCATGCTCCTTGAAAAAAGAAAAAAACATGGTTTACCCCATGGGCCTTCGTGTTTAGCTGCCCAAATGAATCATGCGGGTTTCAATCAAAACACGCGGATGCTTTTACAGCTCGTAGCTGCACAACTGCAGGTGAGAATTACTACTCAAGAAGTAATGATCAAAAATCCGGCAGCCATGTTTGTTATTCTAAACGATTAGTATCGAGTCTCTCGAGAAAATTAGAAAAGAAAGTCTCAAAAGGAACGGGCTCGTCCCGTTCCATATCTTGATTGAGGAAATTTGTTTTGTTCCTTTAAGCAGAAAATTCTCCCCGGTTTTTCCATACAAAAGGAAAGCGCACCAGAGGTGTTTCTTCTCTCAATGATTCGCTGTTCATTGTCGCTGCTCCGAGGCTAAATTTCAAACGAGAAAAAGAAGCACATGACCTCATGACGCCATTATCAAGGAGCTGGAAATGAATATGCGAGTTCATAACAGATATAAAATACTCCAAATCTGCATAAGTGATGAAGTGGTCTTAATTGTTTGATTTACAGCATTTCGTTAACGAGACAGTCCAATTTGGGTTTTCCGATTTAGCGGAAGTTCTACGGAAGTGGAACTTGCCGATTTCAAGTTTACATCATTAAAGGAATATATATGAAATAACTAAATCAGTTGTTTAAATGAAGTCTTCTATCAGTCAAAATTTCAAGTCACATAATCAGAAGCCGTGTACTCACCGGCCGTGACCTTTCTGGCTCACATTTTCCATAATATTTTTGCTAGTAACTAGATATTTGGGCAATAACAAAAGAAACAAAAAAAAGACAGGATTCCTCCATTTTAACAAGTCAACAAAAGGGCAAGTATAATCAGATAGCACATAACTGTGGGCACCTTCGAGAAACAAACTGTGCCAAGTGGTATAACATGGTTAAAGAAACTCTTTCACTCAAAACTAGGTTTACTCCGTGTTCCTCTTCATCAATTCTTGACCTTTTCTTGACCGTTTCGGCAACGCCATTATACCTTTACAGGTTTCCAGGACACATGAATGACGCACGATGCTACCGCACTCTTCCTCAGATTGGACATGGCAGGGCACGCAATTTGCCCCGTAAAGCGCCGTCTGTTGGCTGACGGACGCTACGCTTCGAGGGTGCTTCTTATAGCTCCCAGGCGGATTTACGCTCCATAAGAATGCACTGCAGATAGAACACTCGATCGGATTCCACAAAGTGTATGTATCCATCAATTCGGTATTTAAGCACAAGCGATACTTTTTGCCATTTGTCGTTTGTACATGTGGTTTTATATCAATCAGGAGAAAGTTGATCATTCGCAGGCTGAGACATTTGTAGCCCTAGGGAATTATGCGAATTTTGCGTTTGCGGTTCATAGAAGTAAATTCTCACATCAGAATTCGAAGCACGATAAATATTTCTTGCTGTTATGTTTCCTTTGGCTATTTCGAAGCCATTAAATCACCACATTATATATTACTTGACTGAAAAATAAACTCAATTACTAGCAACAAAATGTCCTTGATTCTCTGTGAATTAACAAACGAGTTGCTGATACTCTGCAAAACAAAACCAGGAATCTCTTTGCCTTGAGTTACAAATCTATTCACAAAAATGAATCAATAGCCCTTATCGAAGGGATCAGCGGTTTTGCCACATAAACGAGGCTAAGGGGTCATCTACATACACGCGAGGATGGCCACAAAAGTACGTCATCTTCTGTACGCAAGCATTATGATCAAGACCATGCAGGTGCTGTCCCTGAGGACCTTCTCAGCTGCGTTAGAGTGTTGAAGAAATGCATGAACAAACTGGCCTGTCTCGTTAACGAAATGCTGTACATCAAACAATTAAGATCACGACTGAACGTGCAAACAGATTCAATCCGTGTTTAAGTCTTTTGTCTAGCTCTTCTTCATTTATGCAAATTCATTTCCAACTCCGTGAGAATGGCGTCATGAGGTCGCGGAAACGTCGGAAATTTAACATTATATTGCTACTTTTTACGTATCGATGTTTCTCAAAATCAATATTAAGGAGCAGAAGGAGTAGGAGGAGAAAAAGAAGGAGAACACGGAGAAGGAGAAGGAGAAGGAGGAGAAGGGAAAAGGAGATGGAGAAGAAGAAGGAGGAGGAGGAGAAGGAGCCGGAGATGGAGAAGGAGAAGGAGGAAAAGGAGAAGAAGGAGAAGGCGCTGGAGATGGAGAAGGAGAAGGAGAAGGAGGAGAAGGAGAAGGAGAAGGAGAAGAAGGAGGAGAAGGAGAAGGAGATGGAGAAGGAATGGGAAAAAGGGAGAGAGAAGGAGAAGGAGGAGGAGAAGGAGAAGGAGAAGGAGAAGGAGGAGAAGGAGAAGGAGAAGGAAAAGGAGGAGAAGCAGAAGAAGGAGAAGGAGGAGAAGGAGAAGGAGAAGGAGAAGGAAAAGGAGGAGAAGCAGAAGAAGGAGAAGAAGGAGAAGGAGAAGGAGAAGGAGGAGAAGAAGAAGAAGGAGAAGGAGGAGGAGAA
>NC_090892.1:70091654-70094154 GCF_036669925.1 Montipora capricornis | reverse complement strand
ATGAAATTCAGCATTAACTGAATGTGTTTGACGAACGTTGAGTGAACCTTTAAAGAGGCTTTCATCAGCCTCAAGAGGTAAGCTGTGATCAGGTGTTCTTTTCTCTAGAGAGGCTCGCCCTCTCCAAAGAAAAGAACGCCTGATCGCAGGTTACTCAAGAGGAAGCTCCGAAATTAAATTGTGCGCGAACCAACTGTATTCAACTCTATCGAACTAAGGCTTGAACTTAAAAGTCATCCTTGCAGCTTTCTACTTGGGTTTCTTGGTATAATATTTTCTTTGCTTGAATTGTTGATTAATTTCGCTTGTAAACATCGTTTCACAAACTTTAAGCGGCCGCGTTTGCTAGCACTGTTTGTAAATATAAAGGGTTTTTTTTCAAACAGCCATTCATAAAGTCAAATTCCCTCTTTTTTTACAGGGGAGTATTCATCTCTGAAACCATAAAGGTGCATTTTTTGTTGTTTGAGAATTTTAAGCCAATTCCGCGGTGTGTCCGCTTTTTCAGGGACTAGTATTATATTCTGCCTGCATGACCAGAGATAGTCTGACAGTTTGGAGATGAATTTCGCCGGCGAAGTACGTTCCGTAGTATCTCCATAACAGCAAGACGGATGTGCTTCATCTTCAAACAGTAAATGACTGGGTTAATGGAAGAATTAAGCAGCATTACAGTCCAAGCGAAGAGAGAAAACCCCTTTAATGGGGTGCTTTGCTTTGTAACCACGACAATGAACAAGTTACAGCCCCGAGGTAAATAGCAAGCCATAAAAACCAAGTAAACATAAAATACACCAACGGCAGATTTTCGTAGCTGTCCAAAATTTGCGAAGTCACTCCCGCTGGCAAGATCGGTTGGTTGCACTTGAAAGGTTTGTTGAATTTGGATTCTGTGGCGTCGAAAAACTAAATAAATCTTGACGTACATCAACGTTGTCATAAAAAGGCAAACACTTCCGATTACGGATATGATGTGTGAGCTTTCGTGTGGATACCAAAAGGTTAAAACTGCGACAAATCCACTCAAACTCCAGAGACTTATAATAGAAAACGCAACTCGTTTCTGAGTCACAATTTGTTTATATCTAAGATGAAGATGAATGGCTAGGAATCTGTCGAAAGTAATGGCAAACACACCAAAGAAGGACGAAATCGCGAAAACACTCAAAAAAACGAAAAAAGTCCTGTAGCTAACACAACCAGGATTTTCACGTTGAATCCACAGCACGAGAAAGGTGGAGTAAAATGGTTGCACAATCAAACCAACGCCAAGATCAGAAAGAGCAAGGCTCAAAAGTAACTTTTTGAGTTGTTTGGGAAAACCCAAAGCTTTGCTCAAGGCATAGATTGTGACAATATTCAAAACAACGGCGGTATACGAACTGAAAGTGTTGAGGAGTAAATTTACGATGTAAGTTGAGTTCAGTTCTCCACTTTCGGAAATGGTGGGTACATAGGAAAGGAAAACATCGCAAACCGACTTCTTCATCATAATCGTGTAAAGACGGGAACCAGAAAATCCAAACTGAATGTAGGAAACATCAATGCGGAACCTTAATTTAATTTCTGTATTTGTCAATTATAAAGACAAGATAAAAATCGCTTCATCAAATTGCGAAAAATGCCAATCGAAAAATAATAATAAAAACCGGCCACAAAAAGTTAACAGCTGAAAACGACACTGGGAAATTCTCGATGGCCTTGAAATTGAATTGCCGGACAAGCTTCATTTTTCATGCTCAACATTTCTAGTATGGACCGCACAGCGCTCCACTCATCGTTAAGAATCAATGAATTATGCATTTGGGAATTTTAATCAAGTGACACTAAAACACCTGGGATTTCAGAAAGCAACTTCGTTTCCGTGCAATTACATTTATCAGTGATATTGGAAAGCAAGAAGACAAAATACAATATTGCGGATATCGTCCAAAAATCTTGGATAAGAAAACAGAGCTAAGGCTATGGAGTCCCTGCCGACACAGGATAGCTTCCACTTCGAACAATCACAAGCAAAGTGTGATTAAAGTTGCAAAAATATATATATACAGGAAATATTAGGCACCGTGAGGGTTTAGTAAGATTACTCAGATGTTCCTGTCTGATTCACAGTGAAACGTCTTTCTCTCTTTCAACATTTTTAAGTACAGTTGTAGAAAATTAAAACAGTGCATAAATTACTTATTTTAAATCAAGCAACTGTAGCATTTTCGTGGATCTAAGAACTGAAGAACAAGGCAACTCTGCCTGTTTCATAAACCTTGGAGATATTCATTCTAAAGTGAACAGGATTTCGCACGCAAGCGTGTGAGTTTCGCGTGGGTGCGAGTTTTGCGCACGAGCAGATTTCTTACCTAGAGGACTGCCAGGATATGACTTCATGTGAAGGTAGAGTATCTTGTTCAAAACTATTTCTTCCTCTTTAAGTTTCTGTCAAAGGTAAAATTTACTATTAAATTGCTAGATCCAATAAGAGTTGACAACCCTCTTTCATAACCCC
>NC_090892.1:70051654-70086654 GCF_036669925.1 Montipora capricornis | reverse complement strand
TTAAAACAGCCCTTGTCGAGCTACTTTTCATTGCATCTAATATCAAAAGGTGTCCTCAAAGCAGCGGAAATGAAAAGCACTTATGCCGTTTGTTTATAAAAACATATCATTGTTCGGAGGCCTTAATTTTGTCTTCTGTTTTACGGATGGCAAGAATGGTTTGAGGAGCATCTTGCAAAAACGTACTACGAAAGAACCGGCCAAAATTAACCGAGGACGCCTTCCACTGATGTCTTTATTTTCAGGAAAACGAATGGACGTATTCTGCAACCGATTTGCCAGAAAACAGCAAAACACCCCGTATCACGACTACAATGAATTATATAGTTTGTGTCCTGAATCTTAGATTGCGGCCAGGCCCCGCAAAGGAAAGAAGACTAAGTTTAAACAAGTGTGCGAGCCAGAGATGATGCTTGAGAACTAACAATGCCAACTTTATAAATTTAGACACAAAAATGTTTCGTTCATTGGGACTCGGAGAAAAAAAAATCGAAAAGGTGTCCACTGACCGAGATAAGCCATCTCTTGAGTCCTCGATGAATCTCGGCGACAACTGTTAGCGCCGCCCGACCACAGCTCTCGGGATCCTACAATGAAAAGGCAACAAAGCCGTACCGGTAAATGAATTTTGTTTTACAGTGAATTCAACCGAGTTGTCAGCCTGCAAATCAACCCTTCATTTTTCGACCACAGCTCTTGGGGTGGCGGTATCGGGTAAGCGACCAAGCTGGGACGGTTATATTTGCAGGATATCAGTCTGCCTAAATTAATCTTAGAACAGGTCCATGTGAAGGAAGTTGAATTCTCGTGCGCATGGACATGAGTTTGATAAACTCCGCCACTGCTACGTCTCGGAGTAAGGCAAAAATGGGGCGTGGGGGGAGGGGGGAGGGGGAAGGAAACGGGAGTCAAAAGGGCAGGGTAAACTAGGACAAGTAAAAAGATGAATCAATATAACCTTACCTTCCAACTTGACGGTGGCTGCTCTAGAAAATGCATCAAGCGGCCTGCATGAAGTATGGAATAACTCAAGGCAATACAGCTACCGTAACAAAGCAAAGTGTGTTCTCTCGACAGATAGTTATCCCATAGCATTACCAAAGGTTTAATGTCAAACCACCGTACCACTTCAGTAACGAGAGGGAGAACCTGTAAAAAAACGTTTTTGGTCGTTTGAATAAGCAACTTGTTTAGAAAGATTGAGTTGCTGAGGCAGATAGATAGAGAAGATAGATAGAGTTTAATACAAATAACTTACATTGCAGCCAAAAGGCTGAATTGCGTAAATATGAACAACTATAAGTAAATATTAACTATGACAAATATGAACTAACATGGAATAAGATAAGATAAAAAAATAATATATACTTCTAAACATGTGATAAGACATTTGATAAAATACCTATGTATAAGAATAATTAAAATATCTATATTAAACGTGAGACTTGCTCATAGCCGGTGTAAAAGTATTCTTAAACCTGTTGGTACTTATATGAGGTAGCGCAAAATTACGCTTATGTCTTAAATTGTACATGCGAATGTTCCTCGGAGGCAGTAAATGATGTAACTTATTTGATGAATTTGCAATGATATTGTTAAAAACATTTCTACAGAGTTCAGTTCTTCTATCATATAAGGAACTCATCATCCCATGTTAAATAGCTCTAGATTCTTGTTGTAACTGTTTCCAGGTCTCCTAGTCTCCTATCGCTTTTTAAACTAGTTCCAGTTTCCAGGTCTCCTATCTCCTATCGCTTTTTAAACTAGTTCCCTGTCTCCTTCACGAATTTAGGGTGGACGCAACCAGGGCGACGCACTGCAAAAAGACCTGCAGTCAGACAAGTGAGAGATGGCTCAAAGTGGACGAACAAACCCCATTTCTGATGAAAGCGTAAGACTACGAAAGCAAAGAACAATCATCTCAGCTTCAATAGCCAGAGTTGGCGGAATATGACTTCTCACAAGAGAGAACCATATTTCTGCTTTTCGATCAGTAGACAACAGGGGAACCAATAATTACTGTAATGATAAACTACGCGCCTATGGAGGATGCGACATCTAAGGACAAGGATAAATTATTATTATTTTGATCAAGCAACAAATGCTATATCACTCATGAGCCACCTCACAACATCACAGCTATCCTTGGTGACTTCAATGCAAGAACAGGAAATGACAGCCACCCTGCAAAAATCCCAAGCAACTTCCACCTCTACCAACGACAATGGTATAAGACGAATAGACTTGCTGTATGCCACTCCACTACTCAAAGACACACCTAATCCCGATTTCCCAACCAAAGAAAAGTGGTAGAAAGAATAAAAGCTATCTATCGACAATTCCAAACGGGAAACAAATGTTCCACTTTCTACCTGCCTACGTTTTAGACAGTCTGGGTAAAATTAGCCAGTATCAAAAATACCACAGTAAATACTCTTTGTTCAATAGTACAACGTTCATCTTCTCTTCTACACCAGAAAATTGTCAGTTTGTCGGGTTTCCTTGTGCATTGTAAATTTACGTAGTAAGTAACAGCCACATGGAAAAGAACTGAAACAAATTAAATGAAAGAACTAACTCGCCAGCTCGCCTACTAGTTTGTGAGTGAGCGACATTTAATAACATTGCTTAAGCAAACCTACCTGTTGCCCCATTCTCCTTAATTCCCATCTTGAATCTGCCAAGCATTCTATCGTTTGCAGCAGTACCTAAGGAAAATAATTCTTACAGAAATTCGCTTCAACATAAAATGTAAATGATTCCACAGAGAATAGAAACATATTTGAAGTGAATCAGATCCTTACTTGACACAAAACAGATGATAGTGTTCCAAGCCGAAGGTCATTGGTCCAGGAAGGCACTTCCTCTCTGGAATTTGATTTTAAAAAGATTAATTTAAAGGGGCTAGGTCACGCTATTTTAGGTAATTTTGTTTAATTTTGTTAATTATGAGCTCTAAACGTCAAATTGGCAGAGCAAGAGTCTTTCATTTGCAAAATCACGGCAACATAACAACTGAGAATGATTTTCAAGTTTTGTAAATGACATTTTGATATAGAATGATTTACATTTGAAAAAAGGTGGGCCGACGTTTTTCAAATTTACCCAAATTCAATCCATTTCAATCCTCTCCAGTTTTGTCCATCCATGGCTCTTCTTGGCTTCCCTGTGTTTTGTTAGAGTTTTTCTATAGTTTTGAACAGTTATTTTGATATTTTAGTTAATTCTATGACAATTCGAACAGTGCTGAAATTGCCTAAAATTGCGTGACCTAGCCCATTTAAGGGCCGAGCGCTCTGAGGCAGGGTAAGCCATAAAATACCGGTAGACACCACGGCTAATGAATGTGGGCAAGGGAGGCCCTAGGTTCTAGTCCTGACCATCAGCTGGAGTTGAGCTGGGTAATTCCCAATTCAACTCCGCAGCTGTACCCGTAGACAGCCATTTGAACGATTCACTTCCCAACGTTTGGGATTCATACATTAAGTACGAAAGAACTACTGGGCCCTCGGAATTTTTATCAACTCTTTAAATCGTTCTTTAAATCGAATTATAGAGCCTTACTACATGTGTGATCATCAGCCAATGTGGCCGCCAAACACCAAGATGACCCCTGTGATGTCATAAGCCTACGCCATCTGGGTTTTAATCACACTTCATCAGCTTTGGTCACGGTCAAGGTGAAAACAGCATTGTAACAGAACGTGCCCCAAAAAGGTGGATAAAAAACACTTACCCTGATGAAGCTAAGCTTAAAGACCATTTGTTTGATGGCCTATCACCTGGAAAGGAAAAGAAATACATCAAAGCAGTCATTTAATTGAATTGAAGAGCTGCAAGGTTAATACAGCTAATACGGTGTTTTATATCACTGTAAAGACAATTATGAGGTTAAGACTCCATTATTTTCTTTGCCTTTAGAGAAGAAAAGACAGGTACTATGGAATGTATTTCTTGCACCCCTATGAAAATTGGCAGAAACGTTTTTCAGGTGCTGAATTTATGTACAGTCTAGTGTCAATATGGAAATGTAGAGGGACTAATAAGGAATTCTTCCTACCAGTTTGTGAGGAGCTCCATCCAAATGGTGATACTAGACAACAAAACATACTTTCCTCAATGAAATCCTGTCACAAAAAAGTAAAAAAAATCAAATCAAGATAACAGAATTAACAATTTGAAGGTAAATTATAGTGCTATATATATCCATGAAATTCATGAGAGCATTAGTCCTACTAATGGAACGGGCCCACAAAAGGACAAAGAACAACTCTGACAAGTTTGGGAATTGAACCCAGTGGATTTGACAACCATTGCTCTACCAACTGAAAAACAAAGTTGGAGCAGCCTGTAAGAGAAGGAGTGTTGATTAAAAGGACTGTTATAAATGTGTCTATAAAAAAAACACTTCTTTAACTTAATAGATATACTACAGTAACTTTTCTTTTTCCTACAAGTCGAAGAGCAAATACCTGATCACCAGATGACTGCTCTGAATCCAAGAATTTTGTTTGATTGAGCAATGAGTTGCCCTGAACCAAAGAAAACCCAAAAAAAATGACAGGACTCGCAGGAGAACAAGCATGACAAATGCATGCATGTATTTCAGTCAATGTCAAAAGTGTTTCCTTGCCATCATTATAATGGACAAAAAAATAGATTAGGTACAGGTCAAGGTACAAGTACGCCTTATTTAACGTCGGAAGTTCCTTTAGACTCTAGAGGGTAGGAAGGAAGGAAGCCAGTTGCCGGTGTGCTCATTTTACCCCCCTACTTTCCATTAGTGCTCTATTTTAAGGGCATTTACAGCTACCTGAAGCTGCACAGAATGGAAAGACTTCCAAGCAAGTATTTGAGGTCACCATGGATCAAACTCGGGATCTCTCGCACTGCAAGAGGCCGTGCATTAACCAACTGTGCAATCCTTACTCCTCATTGTAAACTGAAGTTGGATAAGCAAGCGAAGAAGTATTTTATGAACAATGCCTTTTGAAGTAACAAACAGTGTGCTGTATATAGGACTTTGATATTTCATTCTTTTTATGTTTCCTGTTGGTTTTGATTTGATTGATTGTGATTTCCGTTGTTTAGGTTTCCTTGTGACGTTGTCAGCTGTGATAGAGCGACTTTCATATGACCTTGAAAAATAAACGTAAAAAAATGCAAAGCATTCAATTGACTTATCGAATAAAAACAAACGAGCGCGAATTTTCATTAGCTTAGCGAACGCGGATGCTAACAACGACAACTTTCTGG
Organism: Montipora capricornis; assembly: GCF_036669925.1. NCBI lineage: Eukaryota > Metazoa > Cnidaria > Anthozoa > Scleractinia > Acroporidae > Montipora > Montipora capricornis. The sequence goes on along the minus strand of NC_090892.1, from coordinate 70,081,398 downwards.
AAAGTTTCACTTTGGCGTCATTTGAAATGCAGCAGTAATGTGATTGGGCAATCAAACTGCTTACTGCCCATATTAGGAGTTTCCTTGGCGGGAATAAGGAGAAGCTTTGTTTTAATCTTGCCAAACATTGGCTCGTGAAACAAATTGCAAAAACTTTTTCAAGGTCATACGACAGTCGCTCTAAGATATTGTGTTATTGGAACACATTTCGCTGAGTCAAGATATAGTTACTGGTTACGCGTCCAAGTAGGAATTCGATTATTTCTGGGAGTTTTTAACACACGGAGTCGAACATCAGGCCCTAGTTGTTCAAACGATGGATAGCGCTATCCGCCGGATAAATCGCTATCCATTGGATGGCGCAATTGGCTTTTCGCTATGACTTATCCACTCAATAGTGATTTATCCGGCGGATAGCGCTATCCGTTGTTTCAACAACTGTGGCCAGATGTTAAGTTGTTCTGTTTGCCATTTGGTTTCTTTTCTTTATTTCCAGCTATAAGTTTGCGTTGATAATTCTTGCTATTTCGTGCCCTGTCGTAATCGAGAGCTCATTTTCTTATGAGACAATTGATCGCTTTCTTTCTATTTTTTATCGTAAGTGGTGTAAGCAAGCGGCTTAGCCTCTGTGACTATGCAATACTGAACTGAATTCAACAATACTTTGGTTGAAACCGGCAAACTCCGGCGTATAACACCACGTGTCTACTACACCGGGAACGCGACAGAGTCAACATTTAGGGGGATTTAGCATCACGCACATGTTAAACAGAAACTTGCAGGTTACCCATAGTCATACACGTAGAACGTAACTGGTCATTCCACCCCACGTATTAGTGTGTCTCAGCACTCATTTTAATGACTAAGTCTACCCACTGATTTTAGTGATGAAAAATTAGGGTTAGGGTCGGTTAGCTATCATATGAGGGTCACCAGAATACTGTAGGGCGGATCGACTCTGGAGCGGAATGACTTGTCTTCATTGTATTCATGTAGAACTATGAAAATTCTCTTATTGTAAACTTTCACTCTCTTTTGCGAAGTTGTTCAATATCCGTAGCTAACAAGCAAAATACGAGTAAAAATCAAGAAAAAAATTTTCATTTCTGGCATAGCCTATATTTCAGCCTCACGTTTAACATATGACGTAGGCAGTGTGGCCCAGTGGTCAGGGCGCTTGCCTTGAGATCCGGAAATCCCGGGTTCAAGACCCGCTCTGACCACTCGTTGAATTTGTTCCTGGTTGTCCCTGGTTCAACTTCCCAACTGCACTTGTAAATAGCCAACTGGTTTGCCTCCGGCCAGTTAGACCGTGTCGTTGTGTTTCATTGGCCCTGAAAAGCCCCTGCGGGGAGAGGTCAATTAAGTATGTATTGTATTGTGTGCAGCAAACATGAGGCTAAACCTAGTTTAAATTAAACATTTAATTTGAGCTACCTCAAAGGACTTACCAGGCCAAAGGTGCTTCTGCGAGGGAGTCTAAATGGTCTTTTGGGTGAGATATGTGGTGCAGCCACAGAATACTGTTGAATCAATTGCTTTGTTTGTACATTTTCATCTACACCAGCGCAAGAAAATGCTCGCCTAGGGTAGAAAAACCACACAGTAAAACAAGACAACATGTTACTTGATTGGTTCAATCTAGGAAACAAAATGTTAACAATTTAAGTAATTTTAAAAAAAAAATTTTTTGACCATTCATACTTTGGTTTGTGTTTTGAGAGGTTTTCCTTTCTATCGTCTAACATTTCATCAGTAGTGTGTCTTTTATCCAGAAAGCCTGTCTCTCCTTCCTAAAACAAAATTCAGGTCATACATATATGTTTTTACAAATTTCAATTATATATCCAATCATCGAGGGGGCCTGAAACAAACAGGGTCATTCATCTTCTTCAAGGCCCAGTTGTTCAAAACCCAGTTAAACGCTGATCCCAGATTAAAATTCAACCAAGGAGTTTATTTCTCTACTTCAAAAAATTTGTTCAGCGCTGAAAGTGCTACTATGATCAAAAAATCATTTTCTTTTTTTCTTCACAGTTTGACAGCGTGTTCGCTTAACACCTGACTGGTAAAATTTTGAGCTTTGACGTTTATCCAAAAGCTGTTTATTTTGAGTGTAAGGTTTGGATTTCACGGTCCGCCATTACTCACGTTCAAACCTGACCTATTGGACCTCAAGAGGGTTGGATCTAGCGAAAGTGACGTCATTTACTCACTAGCTTAAAATTTCAGCGTGTAAACACAACTTATTTGCAAAACACGAGTTTAAAAGTCTGAAAGCCCGAAACTCCCGCGCTGTATATTAATTCAGCCGCGTACACACGCAGTGCAGTGTTAAAACAGTGAGTCTTTGACGTCATTTCCTCCTCGACCCAGCTCTCTCAAGATTTTAAAGTTAGTAATGGCGGACCAATAAATAACAAAATTCCAGTTAAAATAAACACGTGTCTTTTTAAAATCAGAACTTAAAACTTGGTTAACATAGTTTTGAAATCCAAAGAAAAAGAAGAATTGTTTTTTGGTGGCAGCAGCACTTGAAATTCGGCAAAATTATGTGTTAAAAGAAGTCAATCTTGAAAAACAAAAATAAGCAAAAGAAACTTTTACTAAAAAGTTGAAAAAATAAAACCAAAGTTTACACTAATCCTGGGTTAAGTTAATCGGCTTTCGAAAATCCAGGCCCCGGATACTACATGTACATGTACATGTTAAGCCTACAGATTACATGCAAATGACTCTCCCTTGGATAGCAAATGAGCATTTATTGTTTAATGAGAATCAGGCATCCACTGAGCTGGAATAATTAGGCTGAGACAGTCGGTACAAAATGGTCGTTGAAATCCTGGGCCCGGTTGTTCAAAAGCCGATTAACGCTAATCCCAGATTAAAAATTAACCAAGGAGTTTATTTCTCTTCTCCTAATTGCTGTTCAACGCTGATATTTGGCAAAACTTTACATTAGAAGAAGTCAATCTTGAAAAACAAAAGTAAACGAAAGAAATTTTCACCAAAAAGTTGAAAACATGAAACAAAAGTTTACACTAATCCTGGATTAAGTTAATCGGCTTTCAAACAACCGGGCCCTGTTGTCTAAATACAATTAATGGATTGTGCAACTTAATAGTCCACTACACCCAACATCACCAGAAATGCCCCTATAATTAGATGCACACAGATTTTGATACGCGTCACAAAGTGTGGCCGTGCTCTTCTTCCCAACTTCAACATCACTCATGTCTCAGAATACAAACAATTACCGGCACGTTATTGTTAGAAATTGGTAGGAAAAGCTTAGAATTAAAGGGACAGTTCATGTTGGGTGCATCTAATTGTACTAGGTCAGGAACCCATGACCCGGAGTCTACAACTCTACTGCGTTCGTGTAACGGCGTTTTCACAGACCAATTTATTTTTAGATTGAATTTCCCGCGAATGAGACTCCCACAGGAGCCCGATGACCAATTACAAGAAATTAAGCTGACGTCATAGGGTGACCGAACCGGAACTGCGTTTGTTTTTCGACCTAATTCGAGGGAAGGGCTAGTCTAAAAATAAACCTACTTGTAAAAACGCCGTTTCACAGACGCTGTATGGAAGTTGCACGCTCCAGATGGGCTCCTGACTAGGTGCATTTCGCGACAAGAGTGCACATCACAGACAATCTTCACCATTAATTCCTCAAAATTGCACTTCAGTAAACATAATGATATTTTTCTCTTGCAGTTTAGTACCACAAAACATGTTCCAAAGCTTCTTTGAAAAGCATGCAACCAACCAACCCCCTTCCTAAATCCCCTGTTAACATTTTGCATTTTGTGACATTAATTTATTTTAAAAAGTGTTATGTACATGCAGACTAATATATAGTTTTAGCCAAGCCTAAAAGCGGAGTTCCCGTCTCTAACCCCAGAAAGCAAATTATACACCCCTTTTTATATATAAAAACGTCAAATTTTGGAATTGAGGCTGAAAGTTCTTATATAATTTGGCGTTGTGAGGCTGAAAATTAAAGATGTTGCTAATTTTACATGGCATAGTTTTTCAATAACTGAAGTCTTGCGGATGAGACTAGGAAACTCATCAAAGTGCTTGCTTTGATTAACTAGAGCAGATTTAAATCGTTATCTGGAAATAAATGTGAAAATGTTTCATAAGCAACACAACGTTGCGGCCATATCTCACGGTCTTCTTCAGGCAATAAGAGATTGCCAAGAGACTGCTGATTCTCCCCCACGTAGCGTTCCTGACAATCCTTGTCCCCACACTTTACTCCATACACCATATTAGCCCGTTTCGCTTTCGGCACACTGTCCTTCACTCGAACTAGCTTTTGTCTCAGGGTGTTCCAAGGGTGTAACAAGTAGAGACGCCGTGTGCCTTAAAAGCATTCTTGATTTTCTCTGAAATACCTGCTACATAAGAGATCGTGATGTTCGCTCTTGTTGTCCGTCCCTGTCCCTTGTCATGAGTACTGCTGAAATTGCCTGATGCATAAATATCTCAAATTTCGCCGCCTCTTCGCTTGTGCTCTTTCCCGTTCTTTATCCCGTTGCTTGTCACTAATGATTTCCCGCCAGAAAAAAGCGGGTTCCCAAATGCAACGTTGCCACGTGATTTCCCGCCACGGTAAATTGCCCGAACACTCCCGTCCCCACATGCTCTCTTACCTCCCCATCTCCACCCCGACAGTCTGTACGGGCGAACGCTCGCGACGTCAGTCTGTACGGACGAACGTACGTGACGTCACAACCAAGATTTCTCGCATCCATAGATTTCCCAAAAGATCTTACTTATGGTGCTCCGCCGGCACGCTTCGCGCACCTGGTTAGGCCTAAATAAAAGCTTTAAGACGGCGCTCGGGATGTTTTGTGCGCTCCCGTTTTGTGCGAGGCTTACAGCACGTAGTAGCCCGCACCTGAGCTCCGCTATAGAGCGTTTTCACATGATGTCCCGACGGCCATGTTGGTGTTCAAAAGCAAAGAAATGGCGGCCATGATGGTTTACCGAACTAATCCTCTGGGAATTGAACTCTATTTTTATGAAAATACTCTCTTTTGTTCCAGTAATCCAATATGGCTGCTGGTCAGGTGAGTGAAAACGCTCAATGAGTGCAACTTGCTCCATTAGTGGAAAACACTCTTTGCCTATGGATGTCTTTTAACAATTAAGGAAGCCCCTGGAAGCAGGGTTGGCGCAGAAAGAGCACTCGCCTCCCGCCAATGTGGCCCAGGTTCGAGTCCCAGACCTGACACAATAAGTGGGTTCAGTTTGTGTTCGTTTTCTACTTTGCTCCGAGGGTTTTTCTCCGGGTTCTCCGATTTTCCTCCCTCAGCAAAAACCAGCATACAGCTGATTCCAGCTGGCTGTAAGCTGCGCTCCAAGGTCATACATGGACCGTATAGCGGCTACCAGAGGTGCATAGTATGCTCTTGGTTCGAGTGACCTTGTTGAGCTGTGTCACTGCTGTACTTTGCGACAACAACAACTAGCGAGACTTATTACTTAATTACAGTAACTTTGTCAGTAAACTGGCAACAGAATTTAATAGAATGTGTACAGCTCTTGATACCTTTATCGTTGTAGTAGTGCGGAGAGTGGTTGGCGTAGAGTTGATCACACCAAAACTGTTGCTTTTATTCTCACTTAACTTAAGTGAGGTTTCAGTGAAAACTGACCTCGATCTGGAAAAAAGTAATAAAAAAATCACAATTCACGTCGTCTTGGCACTTTCAGACAAATCCATCGATACAAGGATTTTCCACGATGTAATGACTGCCTTAAAATTATAATTAGTGATCGTGAAAAATATATATGGTCACAGTCTACATGTGCAATGTCATATTCCTTAAGTACTGGTTTAATCCAAGACATTTTGGACCTTCATTTTATTCACAGAAAATGTTTTAATGTGAAGATTTAATATTTCAGAAGTTTTATTCTCAATCTTCATTAGCATGTGCTGCTTGTGCCCTTTAAAACAAGATCAAATGGCGTGAACACATGGCCCCTGTTCTTCAAACCTGGGTAGATAGTGCTATCCACAGGATAAATCACTATGCACTGGATAACTCAATTGGTTTTTCCAGTGTTTCACCGCTGGTTAGTGATTTATCCGGTGGATAGCATTAATTTATCCACATTTTGAACAACCGAGGCAATTTATGCTGATCGATTTTAATGAGACACTGGCGCACAACTTTAAGGACAAAATTCAAACAGACGTGGATCAGTGAAACTAAACACTAACCTGCCTCTAACAACCATTTTTTTCCGACTTTCAACATCAGTGTTTGACAAACTTGATGCATCATGAAGTGCACATAAAGAAAGCATCATTTATGTTAAATTAGTTAGAATGACGGTTAGATAAACAAAATAACAATATTGAAACATAACAGAGTGCACTTTTTGGGCAAATTGCACTTTTGGGAAAGATACTCCATGATGGCTATTTTTACTGTCATAACATTTTACATCAAGACTCTAAAACTGACTAATTTGTACTATGTATTACTATTGACTTAAGGTGATTCCCTTGTTTTTCAGCAGGCATCTCATACTGCGCATAACAATGCCACTTCAGAAATGGCAGCGTTTCACACCTGCCATCTGAGGAGTCACGCAACAATGGCCGCTTTTTGCTGTTCAAGAGCTTTTAGTGCAATCATGCTGACAACTCTTCTCGGTTAAGAAGGTGTTGAATTGGAACTCGCCCCAGTCCTTTCGCGGAAAATGATCATTTTGAAGCCGAAATTTCCCCTTTGCCATCCATTTATCATCGTGTTGCGAAGAAACGAACACCGTGACCCCCAGTTTTTAATGGTTTTATTTACTCGTAATAGATACACAGTACCCCATCTTTTTAATGCATTTATTTAATGTCCTGTGTATGAATATCAATTGTGCCAAGTTTAAAAAAAATCTGGATTGTACGTCATTTTCAAGGGAATTATCTTAAAACTGACTTATTTTGACAGCCAAACAAATTTTATTTTTATGGTCATTTATTCCTATTTAATATGAAATTAACTGTGACAATAGTAAATCTTAGCCACTTGCAGTAATAGCCGTATGTGAGAACTAAGGATACCTTCTGTAACTTAAAAAAAGTGATCAATCCATTGGACAACCAGATAATATAATAATAATATTTATAATAAGTTTTGTTTTTTAAAGTCAGCTGCCTGATTGGATAAATTCCTACAAATCTATTTAAAAAAACATATACCTACCAAAATTTAACAATAATTATTTGAGTCAGAGATGTCATTTAAAAGCACACACTTGACTTCGCCTTGGATCATTGCACATAGTCACATAAAATACATAGAGGATATTACATGGCTGCGCAGAGATGCCAAATTTCTCTTTATAGAGTGTTGAAAAATACTTCACGAGTGAGCACAGCCTGGGAACAAGTGAAATATTTTTCAACACAAAAAATACAAATTTCATATCTCCAAGTGGCCATGTAAAAAGGTAAAGTCTCTGCTTACGAGCCAGAAGGCTCATCAGGCCGGCGCTTATCTCCGGTTTCTGTAGCATGAAGCGACTAGGAGTATTTGTACTCCCCCCTGGATGGGATGCTAGTCCATCGCAGGGTTACCCCCAGCATTACGCCGGTACCCATTTATACACCTGGGTGGAGAGAGGCACCGTAAGAGTAAAGTGTCTTGCCCAAGAACACAACACAATGTCCCCGGCCAGGCCCTGAACTCGGACCACTCGATCGGGTGTCAAGCGCACTAACCGTGAGGCTACCGCACCTCCCCTCCAAGTGGCCATGTAATAGACAATATTCATAAACGGCTGCTAAGTAATTATTCTTTTGTATTTATGCTAATCATCCTCTCTCGCCTCGTAAGCAAGAACAAATTCAAAAGAATTTTTGCTCCAAAGTTAGGCTAGTGAAGATGATTAGCAGAAAGACAAAAGAATATTTTTTTGGCCACCGTTATGAATATGGTCTATATTCTATTTATTATTATAAACACCAATGAAATACTAAATTATTTCACGAAAGGCATCGAAATGCACGATTTTCATATGTAACCATAGCAACAGTGATCTTTTCATGCGTGAAATTCAAAATAACATGTTATCTTCTCGTGTGAAGGTATCATGTTTTCGCGCGAAAGTTCACTTGGTATTTCATTGGTGTTTATATAATAAAGTACATTTTTTGCCCAATAATCAGGCAAGTTGTGCTGTCACAAGTTAATGTCAGCTATTTAGTAATGATCCTTGTTTTTCATCAAGAAGATACATGCAAAACAAGGACAAACCAGTCATTGATTCTCTAAAACATTTACTTATTTACTTACCTACTCATAAGTCTTTCATCAACTGACGATGAAGCTGATGCTTTTGACACTGGAAGTGCAAACGTTGGAAACACATAGTGGATGTGATTCGTTATAAGGAATTTTAAGATGAGTTCATATGCCAAGAGTCTTCCTTCTCTCCACTCCCAGCTTTCTGACATCAAGAAATCAGCTGATGTGGATTTTCCCCCTTGTATAAAAAAATGTAATACAATAATATTTGGAAAAATCAAGCACACCATTGTATTTAAGAGTCAAGTACTTTATATACATTAATTTTTTTAAGAAGCAAAGAATGTGAGAGACAAAAAACGAGACAATGCAGTCAAACAAACTAGACCCAACACTTTCCATTTTTTCTCCTTGAAAACAATGAAAATGGGTTGTTTTCTTTGTGAATGTCCAACTCTGTCCCAACTGTTGACTAAAGCTGACCTATCTGTTTACACAACACAATGACCTATAATCCTAAATGCAGTTGGTGCAATCAGTGTCTCATTGTATTGATTAGAAATAATATTTTTATACCGTGATTTTGGAACTTTACAATACGTGGTTACAACAATTAAAAGTAATTCAAATTAATTCTATGTTTTACATGAGTGAAAACGAGTGCACGATCTTAGGGATGTTTAATTGACAGTTTTTTTAAGTTACCAGCAAGAAGCTTCGACACTTGTCTGATACTGGTCCTAGCTGTCTTGTAAGTAGGAATTGGTGATACCCTGCTGCTTGCAGCTGATACAGCATGGACTTCATTTCCTTTGGAAGCAAGACAATGCAAAGTACTTTCAGAAAGTATTAAAAACATATGGTTCCAAAAATGAGAAATTTGACAAACATGTGTCTCCAAAAATAAGAGTTTGACAAAGGCAACACCAAAGAGCATAGTTAGTCGACTAGCTATAGATGCAAAGAGTGGAAACTGCACAATCACACAAAGTGAGCGATTTCATTTACCTTGACCATACATGCTCAGTGACTCAGCTGATGTATAGCACTTGTCAGAACTTGACAATGGACTAGAAGTATGCTGAAAGGGAACTGCCTTTTCAGTTGCACCAGATAAAATATCCTCTTCAGAGTCATTTGAAGTATTGGGTGCAGATGTTTCCAGCTGTTCCTTTGAACTTACATGTAGATGTAATGATGCTAGGTTTGCCACCAATAAGTCTTTGTCGACTTTCCAGTCAGCAGCAAGGCCATGCAGAACCAGTTTTAAAAACACTGGATTACTGCTATCTTTGGCAACTGAAAGATATTAAGAGACTTCAAAGGTGACAGTTGTCTAATTAGCAGCATTTCACACACTACACGTTTTTTGAGGTCCGAAAAATGTTTGTCAACCAGTCTTTTGGGACAAAATGGTATTACAAAAAAATATAAATGTCAATGATAATACAAAACTCAGATTTTTCTTTATTTACTTTAATAAACGTTTCTTTCCACGAGTCAAATTTCCAGTCACTCCACTGACCATGCACCCTGCCAGCAAAGCCTTTCTTATATAAACTCAACAAGAAAGAAAGGACTGCAGAACTTGTGTTAAGCCTTTGTTGAGTATGGGCAAGCCGTTGCTTGGAGAAATTTTCAAACCCAGGCCAAGTCTAGATCGCACTCCTAGACAACACATTGATTTTGTACTGAAGGCTCGATTTTGACCCTCACTTTGTCAAAAATATTATGCGTGCACTGCCTAAACTGTTAATGATTCCAAGTTCGAGTGAGGCCTAACACTACTGTGACGTTTTTATGCCCAATTATTCCATCAGAGATCAACCCTAGTATTGGAATTGGGCCCACACAAGGACAGAGAAAAACTCTGACCAGGGTGGGATTTGAACCCACGACCTTCGGATTAGATCACCGCCGCTCTACCGACTGAGCTACAAGGCCAGAACGGGAGCAGGCCGTGGGTATGTGAGATGTTATTCACAAGGACAAATTCGGCTCGGCCCAAGCCTAGTTTAGATAATCATTAGCTGTTGTCCTTCAGTAGCATTTTGTGGTTAATGATTCCAAGTTCGAGTGAGGCCTAACACTACTGTGACGTTTTTATGCCCAATTATTCCATCAGAGATCAACCCTAGTATTGGAATTGGGCCCACACAAGGACAGAGAAAAACTCTGACCAGGGTGGGATTTGAACCCACGACCTTCGGATTAGATCACCGCCGCTCTACCGACTGAGCTACATTGCCAGAACGGGAGCGGGCCGTGGGTATGTGAGATGCTATTCACAAATTAAAGACTTGTCGGGAGATACTTTTGCTTAGCTATACAGACAGCAATACAGACAATAATATTTCTGTGTCATTATACAATTGTTATTGCCCAAAAAAATCCAGATTTTTACTATCAATTGTATGCTGTTTTTGATCTAAAAAACAGAATTCAGTTGACTGCAAGGCCGAATTTTGAGGTGAAAAGGCAGACCTGCCTTGCATTGCAGATGCTTTCCAGATTCCAGCTGGGTTCCGTTGCAGACAGAGAAGCATTTGTGATTGTTTATAGGGACTGTGTGTGCTGCTGAGAGGAACAAGTTACATGTATCCATGTAGATTCAGCGATATGATTCAATGTTTCCCAAGACCAGTTTCTGTTTTGAGTTTAATTACAAATGAAGTCATGGACTTTATTTCATGACAACCACTGTCATCTCGTAACAGACTAGAGATGTACTAAGCCTAGTTGCTCTTCAACAGTATGCTGAAACCATCTCAAGGAAAGGATCTCCTCTAAATAACTGCTTCGGTTCCACAGATGGGATGGTCCAACCAATCTCCAGACCTGGGAATGGACAGAGGAGTGTGTATAATGGACACAAACAGGTTCATGGACTAAAATTTCAGTTCATTGCCTTACCAATGGACTTATAGGAAACATCTTCTATTCTCTTCCGCTTCGCTCAGCCGAATAGAAAACATTTCTATTATAAGTAGAAGAGACAAGTAACAAACAAATAGTGGAGGGAGCCGCCAGCAATGGTCGAGTTAATTTAGCGGGGACACACTGGATACAGGTTACAAGCCAAGAAATATAAGAAAAAAGTCACATGCTATTAAAAACAACGATATGAACAATAAGAATACAGGTTACAAGTCAAGGAATATAAGAAAAAACAGCCTCGAGTAAACTGGTCGGCGTCAAGTGGTGTGATATTCACAAGGAGTGGTATATAAATTCCTAATTATCCCAGTGGGAACTAATACCAAGCAACCTAATCAAACACCTAAAAGAAATAAATTTTTGGCCAGTATTGCTTCCCAAGACACAAGCGGGAATCCTTTCTTTGTTCCAACGTTTTTGAAATACGATGATTAAATTTATGGGTTTTATGCCAAAAGTGATTCAAATAACTCACAAGAAGGTATTCTCATAATTTTTTTACAAGGCATGAAAACTAAAGGGCCAAAATCAGACGAGTGTAAATACTCAGATAAAAGACATAAATCTAATATCTATACTGCCAAAACAAGCCTTTTGAGGTTGGTACTGAGTGTAGATGACTTCGCGCCAATCCCCACAACGTCAAACGGCAATAAAACTTCACTTCCGGGCGCCATCACCTCCCTGAACAGTCACTTTGCTAAAGGTCCCTAATGGTGATGCAGACAAAACGGTGACCATGAAAGACAACCATATAAGGAGGCCACAACATCAGGGGCTGGCAATGTGGTGTCAGGAACGAGTGGATCAGGATCAAGGTCGCAGTCTGTGTCTTGTTCATTGTCTAGGATGCCAACGATTTGTTTTGATTTTACCATGATGAAGTGTCTGTCATTGTCAAGGAGAAGGGAACACTGATTGAGGAAGTGGTTTGTGTTAGAGCGAACGACCGTCTTGCTTGCATAGGGGACTGACGTTGTCCTGAAGGGGTTGTCTGGTGTGGACCTTAGATTCACTCCTGCCACCTGGACGGCAACCACAACTTGCAGAATTTTAGCGTAACCTGAAGTGCAGATTTCCTCAAGGAGAGGGTGATTCTAAGGGCTTGAGAGATCTCTAGTATAATTGAGGCGAGGGTGCCAGATCTCATCTCTGTGACGTAGTGCTGCTTGACCAACCCAGGACGACTGGCGTGAATGAGTGTCAACCAAGTAAGAACAACAAAGTTTTCTAGAGTAGGAGTTAGTTCCTAATCCTCTGGAACATGTTCACCATGGTGAGAGAAGCCATTAGTGCATAGCAAGGAATCTTCCACAAAAGCCATGAGTCATTGGTATAGGTCCTCAGGGCGCTCATCCACTCCAAGGTGTATGTCAGAAAAGTCAATAAATTGTGCACCGGTGATCTGGAATCCAAAATGTTGTCGAATAGTTTGCCACAAGAACTAGAGTGAGGTTGAGTTCTTCACCGCTTTGCGAAATGATGGGACAGAAAACCGTGAATTGACCCTGAGAAAGTTGACTTTTTGCCATGCGGTAAGGCGACGAGTGAGTGGTACAGAGTCGCCAGAATCATCTTTTTAAACCATGTAATATGCCATTGGCTAGGAAGGGGGCAAAGTTGCTGTCTAAGGATAATGTGTATGGTAGATTTGCTTTCAGTTCTCAAAGCTGTTCATAGTTTCCACCTCGGACAGGTATAACTCAAGATGTACACCAAAGGATGCACTGGTTTGGTTTCTGTGGTCAAGGCTTAAAAGTGGCTTTCTATGGCAAAAAAATGAAGCTTGGGTTGAATGCCACCACAACAGTCGAGGAGATAGGGCAACACTCAAGGCAAGATCGATTCGTGAAAATCTTTTAATCAAACTGGGCCTGGTTGTTCAAAAGCCGATTAACGCTAATGCCAGATTAAGAATTAACCAAGGAGTTTCTTTCTCTACTCCCAAATGCTGTCCAAAGCTGATATTCTGCAAAACTTTACATTTAATAGAAGACGTCAATCTTGAAAAACAGAAATAAGCAAAGAAACTTTCACCAAAAAGTTGAAAACATGAAACAAAAGTTTACGCTAATCCTGGATTAAGTTAATCAGCTTTCGAACAACAGGGCCCTGGAGTATAACTAACAGCTGAGTGACAATAACAATATGGTGGATCAAAAACGCATCCAAAGTCCTAGTGCCACTGACCAGTACTGGCGGTTGATTTATTAATAAAATTTGTTCACAAACAAGACTTACTAGTGATTTTGCCTGAATTTCTTCACCACTTGACTTATATAAGCACTTCATGGGCTTTTTAGGAACAATTGAGAAGAACGAGAAGCACTCGCCTTCTTTCATGTTATTAAAAAAAGCCTACAACCCCACATGCTTTATTGTCACCAACAATGCACTCAGTGCAATAAATGTTTATTATATCTTCATTGAGAGAGACTACTGTCAGTCAAAATCATCTTCTCATCTGGATACCAGTATCAACAGAGTGAAACACAGTATTCTTTTTTTTTTTTTACAACTCACCTAAGTATTTGAAGGCTACACTTGTTGCTTGGCGCACGGTTGAAGCAGGGTGCATCAAGTAAAGATTTAGCGTGGAGAAGTAAAGGGGCCATTTTGGCAGTAGATATCCAGGAGGAATGTGCTATAAATGACAAGAATTCATGTTTATTGCCACTATTAATGTTAAATCCACACCAACAGACTGATGTGCTTGCCTGAAAGTTGGAGCCATAAAATTGGGGAGCAATCCAGCAGGGGGAAAAGGCACTGGGGAGGCTCTGTAAAAGGCTATTTTCACTAGAAAGCAAGACAGCTTGTAAAAGTCTGATAATATTATGTAATGCTGGGAAAATGGCATTACTGACTGCACAGCATGAAAAACAAAGATAAACACTATTTCACCGCTCAAAACCAGTGAAGTATAACAGAAAAATTACAGACTTCACAAGATTTCTTTCCAAATGAATGCCTACCTTAATCAGAAATATACAGACACCCAACAAGCCCTCAGCTTCATGAGCTTTAAGAAACTTGAAGTGTTGCCGGGATACAGCATGATGAGGGAGCTGAAAAAAGGAAAAAAATAATTTTTACACAAAGGTGTACATGCTACATGTAAAACAATCACAGTTCTTAACAAATTAATCATTTTGTAAAAGTCGCTGCCGAAAAAAAAAGACACTTTAAATTCAATGAAACCTTTGCCATGTACGGTAAATAAATGTATGTGTACCTCATCAAATCTTTTCATCTGACCATGATGATTGTTGCCTTGCGTTCCATGGCAGAGCCTGTTTATAACCTCTTCAAAGGACAGCAGTGCAACCTAATATGAATAAACAAATTTAGCGTGACACTGTCTTAGAACAGGTTGAAAAAGATTACACTTAAAATAATACACCTTATGCTCTGAGGCCAACACATGCATCGCAGACTGTGATACATGTATGTCCAATACAACATCAGCTTACATGTTGGCAGGAGTGCATTTATTTAGTTTTGTTAATACCATGCAAGCCGTTTTTGCTGTGAAATTTTGTGTGTATTTTGTTGTAGGATGCATGTATTTTGAGAGTCCCTCATCAAGTCGAGTCTCCTCGGCCGGGAAAAGAGTTCCTAGCTCACCAACAAACTTATGTATGTACCTGCTTAGAAATGTTACTTACATGTACCTCAAATTCACACCTGGACAAAATAGCAGACATTGCTTTTGTAGCATGTTCCCTTATGCTGAGCTGAGGATGATGGAGAAGAGAGAAGAGCACTGAATGGACTGATGCCATGATGAACTCTGGCAAAGCTGTTAATGCATTGGGACCAAACTGAAATAGAAGGATGGTAAAATCATGTGGATGCAACCACATGTATTCCTTTATATACTTATAGGTGACACCTTGTTAATCAAAATAGCCCTCAAAAGACAATCACACAAACTGACCTTAAGCATGTATTGTGGTTCTTCTGAGTTGTTTTTCTTCTCACCACCTACAATTCCACTCCATAAAAACTGACACACTACAGCAGCCATGCCTAGTTAAGCAGTATAGTATATTATAGCATAGTATAGTATAGTGTAGTATAGTTTAGTTTAGTATGTTACAATATGAGCTAGTTTGTTTTGTTTTCAATTAATCGATTTGAATGTCGGGCAAGTACTACTGCGTGACACATGTACTTATAAGGCTTAATTGAGTCTTATTAAATTGGCATTTTAACCTACACGAGATCACGTATACATTTCTCTGAACTTACATCATGGTGTCAGAAGTGGGATCAAGAAAATCCACAGCAAGAAAAAACCACAAAAAAAAAAAAACAAATGCCTTCATACAGCGTATAACCTCATCAATATAGCACAGCTCATCGAAGATGCACAACTTCAAAACAAGATATGCCACCGCCAGAAGAAAGCGCGTCAACGGGCAGCGCCATGCGATCGATCTCATTCACATCATAATTTCCCATTCCCTCCCCGATGACGGTCAAGGGAGACTTTAATTTGTAAACAATTGGGAGTTTTTCAAGCAACAATGGTCAGACTATGACGTCGCCACAGGTCTCGACAAACAAGAACAAAAGATTCGGCTCGCCACTTTTCGCTCTGCTATGGGCAAGGAATGTTTACAGATTTTTCTTAACCTTAAACTCACTACGGAAGAACAACAAGACATAGACAAGTGTATTAAGGCATTAGAAGCCTACTTTAAGCCGAAACGAAACGTCATATATGAGCGATATCTTTTCAACAAGTGCCAACAAAACTCAGGTGAAACTGTGGATAGCTATGTCAATCGTCTACAAAAAGCGGCCTCTACCTGTCAGTTCGGGCACGATAACGGAATTCTGCCTTCGGCCTCATCAACTATCACCTCATAGAAATCTCGAGCTCATAATGTAATATTGTTAATTAGTGAAAAGAGGCACAGTGGAATTGGATTTCATGAAAGTTATTTTTGCAACTTGCACACACATTAATATATACTACAATAAAACTTACACATCACAGCACCCTCTTTGGCTTGCCAAGATGTTTCTTTTCCCAAACACAGCTGCAATACATCAATTATTATGCACAGCTTTAGTGGGCAACTGACACAAAGACCTACATTTCTATAGAGTAAACAGTGTACACGTGTACAACAATATAGTTTTCACATTGAACAATTACTACAGTTGAATTCACTGTCCCACAATTACAATGTCAGATATTTCTTAAAGGAATGTTCTAGTTAAATAGCTTTTGGGGGGACAGTAATAACCTGTATGGGCTACAACAGTACCAGTATGTATAGTGACCGGAAAATTAAAAAAAAAAAGGCTGGAAGAGACAAACACCGTACCAAGGAAGGAATTAACTACCGGGGTAGTAATACACTGTATTTATTTTTCTAGAAGTGAGAAAAATGATATGTAAAGAAGAGAATACCACATTATTTTCTGGTTGCTCTCAACAAGTAATCAAGAATTTGTGACCATATACACCATGCAAAATAAAAGGGCAGTAAGATTACCTGGACTAAGTTATTGTAAAATTCCTCCAATTGGTGAAGTGTGAAGGTTTCCAAAAATTTTGACAATTTGGCTACACATGCGTTTCTAATAGCTGACCAAATGTCTGTTATGCCTGCCAACACCACATCCACCACTAAAGGAAATACTTTGCCATTGATTCCATCAACTGAACTAGCACGCTTCAGCCAATCCATAACATGCACAAACGTTTGGTTCCTAACCACTGGCATGTTGTGAGCTGAAAAAAGGGGCATTAAATTTCATTTTCTTCTTAATAATTATTATTACCAGTATGGGTCAACATAAGTTATGATTACATAGCTGTATTTACAAGTCTTAGAGTGAAGTCAGCCTATCCAACAACAAACACAGACTAGACCCCGGGTGTTACTAAACACAGGAACAGAACAGAATATACCAGAATATGCCGGAATGAGGCGGAATGACACCAGAATGAGACGGAATGAACAAGAATGGTACCAGAATATGCCGGAATGAGGCGGAATGACACACAAATAAAGCGGAATATACCAGAATAAACCGGAATATGCCGGAACAAGGCGGAATGACTCTGGAATAAAACGAATAACACCGGAACGAGGCGGAATGACAACAGATTAAGGCAGAATAAACCAGAAGGACATCAGAATCAAGCTGATTAGCATGGATCGGAATGACAAGGAACAAAAAGGAATTTTTATCATTCTAGACTGTGAATGAATAAATGTTGCAGAATAGAGAGACTGACAAAAAAGAAATTACATTAAGGGGAAGTAATAAGGCTTGGAACGAGTCACGATATGTCCTCACAATTCTTCATGTAAATATATTATCAACGATCGATCTTTTTTCTGTGCCTCTGACTTCTTTCATCAAACAAGGAAACACTGCGTTCAGGTTCAATGGCATTATTGCCAACAATCAGGAAGAGAAAAAGTCTAGAGTCTTCCAGCCGTTTTTGCGAATCTATTTCCGCATATCTCCATCACGTGTGAGTTGTGGGAAGCAGGCAAGTAGCAACGGTAATTAGTTTGTGGTTCGCTGAACTTGATTGTGATTGGTCAATACACAATTGACCTGTCAGAATGAAATAAAAATGTTCACGGGTTTTCTGACTCGCACAGTGAAAGCCGCCTCCGAGATCCATAGACAAAAACAATTAGAATAACATTATGTTCTCTTGCTACTGTACTTTTTCACGAAAAAAATGTTACTTCCCCAAGAAATAATTATTCATTTAGCAACGGATATACCTGTCAAATGTTTCTCGTGATCAAAGTGTTCCAAATGTTAGAAAAGGCAAAAACACATGCAATTCCCTTAGGGAATCACGTGACATAACAAAAACTGACTGAAACAACCGAAAATCGGTCGGCGCTAACTAAAACACCAAATTCTGGCATTTTCAGGTTCATTCCGGTATATTCCGCTTTATTTGGGTGTCATTCCAGCTCGTTCCGGTGTATTCCGGCACCATTCTTGTTCATTTCGTTTCGTTCCACTGTCATTCCGCCTCATTCCGGCATATTCCGGTTTATTCCGGTATATTGCGTTCCGTTCCTGTGTTTAGTAACGCCCACGAGACCCCATGCAATGTGGAACAAGGGAGTTGCATATTTCCTTCATTCACATTTCCTCTTCAGCATAGCATGACCTGACAAGCTTTGCCATACATGTATCAGTTGTTTACTTACAGCAAGACTTTTGACTTTATCTTTTCACTAAGATGCATTATTTCTTTTCTTTTTGCCTGTATTTCTTGGTAAAAACTACAAGCTGTTATATACCAGCACCATATTCTTACCTTTTAAAGCTGCAAACTTAAAGCTCTTAAGTAAGGAAACAGAAAGCTTGCCTTGAGAGAGATACCTAAAACAAACAATTTCTGTAAATGCAATGACAACTGTATTGTATTTATCTGTATCTTAATATTTAACCCTTTGACGTCCATCTTAAACCAGCCTAAACCGGCCAGACATAGTATTTTACTCTGTCTAACGCCAGACGATTTTACTTATCAATGGGGAACCCCTGGGAGTCAATGAGTTAACAATAATTATTATTATTCATTGAAGTGGAGGTGAATAGTGGTGGATATCTACTGCACTGAGTCATGAATGGACGAGGTAAATATCCACCACTTTCACTGACAATGAGGTGAATTTTTAAAGATGAATAATCAGCCAACTTTATCAATAAAATCTGATCCTCAGCAATCAAACTGAAACAAACCTCTGTTTGCTCAGAGGTGAATGGTACTTGCTATTCACCGGGGTTTCAATAAGTTTTTTAGTAAACGGCTGGTTTTGTGAAGCAGCTGTGGCAAGAAAGAGGATGTAAGGCCCCTTTTCCCTTGGGAGGTCTGGGGACATGCTCCCCCAGAAAATGTTGAAATCTAGGAGCTCAGAAATGACATTTCCAGCAATCTGGGCATCAACATCAGTCACAAATATTTACTAAACAGGAAGCTGCACATGGCCAAGTTAGAGGACAATTTTTTTGCACTCTCAATCTCTTGTTGAAAACAACAAAATTTTATATCCCCTCCAGCTGTGCACTTTCTATTTGTGTCTTCCATTTTGAATAAACAGCACGTGGAAAACCAGAATGATGTAGTGAATGTGGTAACATGTCGTTTAGACAAAGACTCCGGATGGTTAAGATAACAAATGATGCACTTTCAAAACATCAAGCAAAAGGACATAAGGTGAAGGAAATCCACCGTAATCCAAAAATCCCTCACAGGATAAACATGAATTCACAATATCTGGTTACTGAATTTCCAATTTGTAACATGAATGTTACAGATGTGATCCAGGCAACATTTGGCACCAGTCCTTCTCCTCTATTCTCCCACTTTGGCAGAATGCAAAGATCACGTTAGCAAATACCAAGGAATTCATAAAAATATCCAATGTTCAAAAAAGAGCAGAACATACAGCAAAAGGTTTCTTGTTATTCTAGTTGTTTTATTGAATTAAAATAATTTAACATGGATCGAAGTGAAATGATGAGAATCACGTTTGCCAGCTTCTAATGAAACCTCTATATTCACCTCTGAGCTAGCCAATCAGAATGAGCACTTGTGCTGTATATACTAAATTAAAAAAATTTTTAATAAAAACAAAAAAATATTCGTTTTTAAAATATACAGTCATGTAGCCAGCTAGGACACAAACTATTTATTTCATTCACTTGCTTCTTTATTTGCTTACAGACAAAGCCCATGGAGGATCAACAATAGAACAATAATTAGCGTGCACAGGGTCCTTTACAGGTCAACCTCCACATTATGGCCTTGTTATTAATGATGTGTCAAAGTCTTCTCACCCTGGGCACTACACAATGATCTGTAGTTTATTATTTTCTAGATAGTTTTAAATTGAATGAAGGGCCATTAACAAGGTGTTACCATGTCACAAAGACTCACCTTTCATAATTCTATAAAGATAGCTGTAACATTTAACCCATTGACTCCTGGGGGTTCCCCATTGACGAGTACAATCGTCTGGCGTTAGACAGTGTAAAATACTAAGATTGGCCGGTTTAGCCTGGTTTGGACGCCAAAGGGTTAAACATTTTTTTTCAAGGCCATGATAATGAAAAGTCAGTGTTATTGTAAGTTTGAAATATGTCTATAGAAATCCATGAACTGACAGGTTGAATGGATTCAATCATAGGTTTCCCTTCTATCCTTTGTGAGCATAGCTGTTCACTTTTCTTACTCAAGATGTTAAATTATAGTTGCAACGATGCAAGCTCTTGATTTTGAAATACATGTACTTTACATGTAGTCTTGAGTTTTATCAGAGATTGCCAGGGCTTTTGTGGAGAAACCTCCAATGTTAGGCTACCTCCAGTACAGAAATTTGAGTGTGTGCTAGCCCTTTGTTGGCGCGAATTTTGAAATTACGGGTTGTATGATGCATTATGTTGTTGTTCAGTGGGATTGTACAATGGTTATGACCGATAATTCCATAGTTCGCTCTGACAAAGGGCAAAGTGCTCAAAACGTCACCATTCAAATTTCTTTATGGTGGTCAATTTAAAATATCAACTAAGTTGAAAAATCCATTTCTGTATTTCACATCCCCATCTACGCAGCATCACAGTTTCTTTAAAAACTAAACCCCTTTACCTACAGTGCTGTTCCATATACAGTGGCTCACTGCCCTGGAACAGCTTGCTGCTCAAATCATTAAGGGAAGTTTCTATTGACACATGAATTGAGCTTTTTTTTTTTGGAGTATGCATGCACAATAAGCTTACAAAGTCATAGCACTCGCTCACCATTTAAGAAATTCATCAAGTAGTTCGTTTAATTTTCCTTTGAACTTGGATTCGTCCTGGATGCGAACAGATCCAGACAACCCTCCGCGGTCTAAATGTTCTTGTGCCACAGGCTCGCCATCGTCTATGTTGGCAGTAAACTCTGACCACCCAAATCGACGCTCGAAGAGATAGAAAGTAAACTCGTCCAAATCTTCTTGTACAAGCACACAATTTTCAGGTGATTTTGTCGGAAAAGGATTCGCAATTTCCTCCAAACCTTTCCGAAGCCAATCTGTTTCACAATCATATTCCCTTAAAGTATTTTCATTCTCAAGGGATGTCAACGATTCTCTTAACTTTTGCAAGGAAAGGATTTCTTCCTCAGCGCAAGAAGCATTTTGCAATCTCGACAGACGAAAATCAAACTTCGGCGATGGGTTTCCGATATTGCTCATTATAAAATTATTTGAAGACTTGCAGGCTTGCCTCTCATTGTTGTTGGATCGGTTGAGTTTTCAGTACCACTTTACCAGCTGCCTCAATGTTTTTGTAACGAGTTTTAAGTCAAAATACACTGCACAATGCCGCCATTTTTCGTACTTGGCGAAGATTTATTTTGCCACGTGATTAGATGATCTCGTTACAACGAGTCTCTCCGGCAGCTGTTCCGACAATTGCTTGTAATGGACTCGGTAAATGATCTTTGAACCACACGCTTTTCGAAATTTGATCTCGAACAAAGAGGTTGGGTGCTGACTGGCGGATCGCAATTTTCAAGATATTCCGACAGAAAGGTATCTAGCATTAACGGATTTATTTTTCCATGTAAAGAGTTTGGCGCTTAGGCATCCTTTTACTGGAAAGTTTTCGTGGCAAACACCGACGTCAAGCGAAGGGGAACAATATCGAACAAGACTTCCGCATGTTCGGTCAGAAGGGGAAGCCGGTGGTAACAATTCTAATGTAACACGTTACAGCCGAGTTAATGCGCCAAAAAAGCCCCAAAAGTTGTCTGCGTATTATCGCTTCAGTCTGCATTTGTTTGTCATTTTACAGAAACTTTTTCTAATGTAAGTCTCGCAACTTAAGTTTAATTTCCTGAATAAGTTGTAGACTTTCGATTTCATATACTGGACTAAACTGAATAAGGAACTCAGTATGAGTTCTTATTCTGCTCTCGCTGGGGCACTAATTTTGGGGGCACTCTTCGCAGAAATTAACTCAAATTAACACAAGTCAAATCGTTTTTGTTAGGAGAGTCAAAGGTAAATTTTTAAATAACTAAATCAAGCACAACCTGTTTACAAATCCCCCACATATTCTGTAATGTTACGTTTTTAAGGCACTTTTTCCCCCTCTTTTTTACTAAAAGATTGATTCGTTGCAATTATTAACTCTAAGTTGCAGCATCCGTTATTTGATCATGATCGTGGCGTTTGCATATGAATAGCCTTGTAATTATATCTGTCTCACTCTCCAAACGATACTTTCAGAGAACAATGGCGATCACAAGTGGCATTGCGTAATTGTTCACACAACAAAACTTATTACACATTCCAATGCAAATCGAATTATAACATTAATCTTGTTGTGTCATTATTCATACATCCTTCAAGGATTGTTTTAGTTTGAAAATAAAAATCTTAAATGTTTTAGGGTATCTCACGTAAGGATAGAGAAGTCATAGGACAGCCCTCTACACAGAAGACAAAACTTTGGGTGTAACAATACTACATCCTTTCACCTTCAGCACTTAACTTAATTTGCATTTTCTTCCATGTAAATATCTTAACACCACGACTAATGAAATACTGTATCTGCTTGCCTCCAGACTTGTGCTGAACACTCTATCTACCCCTCAGAAACGTTTCTCCAAATACTTTATCAGAATGAGTGGCACGATTTATGACTATAGCATGATGACTCTTAAAGGAGAAATGGTCAGCCTCTCTAAATACAAAGGCAAAGTGGTGCTGATTGAAAATGTTGCATCCCTCTGAGGAACAACAAAAAGGGATTTTACCCAGGTACAGTAAGAGAAATTGGAGAGACAGAAGGGTTATTTGTTGTTCTTTCTGACAAGATTGTTAGACTTCTATAATGTACACTTTTTACTACAACCAGATTTCCATTCACTGGTGTGTGAAGGGACATTGGTCACATATCAAGAATGTTTAATGTGATTATGGCTTTTGTTAAAATGTAACAAAATGAATATCTAAATACGGAAAATATCTGTTTTGTGAAAAGCACATTTCTAATTTGTAAAACATATGGTGTATCCAGAATTAAATTAATTATGAGCAGAATCTCTCGAAACTCAAATGGAAAATCTTTCCCAATCTCATCCCATTATCGGAATTTTCTCGTGCCCTCTTAGTTCAGAAAAAACAGCTTTGGTATGAGATCTTATCTTATTTTTGGACATTCTGTATTTCCTTTCAAAGGAACTGTCAACAGATTTGCATTTTTTAAATAGGGCCATTTGATCTCATAACATTCAACAAAAGAGGTGTAGCTTTTGGACTTAAATCATAGATAATTAGACTCCATTCTCCCAAATAGACATGAAATTATTGATTTATTCAAAAACATTGACCATATATTTTGCAGCTACATGCATGTATCAAGATTTAAGTTTTCCAAAACACAGATTTTGAGCTAATTTTGTGAAGTACAGAATTTCCTTTTTGTGTCATTTAGTTTTGCATACCATGATTTTAATTTTTGCAGTCATCTCTGAGATGACTTGATCTGATACATGTAGCTCTCTGATGAGTTAAAGCAACTCTCTAATCCAATCAATGCACTTAATATCTGGCATTTGTTGCCTTGGGATCCTACAATGTATGGTGTATCTCTTAATTTTATCTGGAAAATGGCAGAATCGATGAAAACAAATATTTTTTTTGTGGATAACTTGGAAAATCAGTACTGCAGTTAAGCCTGAAAAGTACATATACTCAGTCTAGACAGACAAATTTATGCAAATGGTATGAAAGCAGTATCAATGTTTGACTGATTTAACTCTCTCTACATTTGTGTTTCCCTTTTTGCAGATGAATGAGCTCATGGATGATTACAGTGCAAAGGGGCTTGTTATTCTGGGATTTCCCTGCAATCAGTTTGGCCACCAGGAGAATGGTGATGGCCAAGAGATTCTAAACTCCCTGAAGTATGTGCGACCTGGGGGTGGCTTTGTACCAAAGATTGAAATGTTCTGCAAAGCAACAGTCAATGGCTCCAAAGCTGACCCACTTTTTGTCTTCCTGAAAGAGAAATTACCATATCCTACTGGTGAAGGTGGAGAAATTCTGATGAAGGATCCGCAGGCGATATTGTGGAGTCCAGTGCGTAGATCTGATGTTTCCTGGAATTTTGAGAAGTTTCTGATAGATGCTAATGGAGTGCCATTTAAGCGTTATAGTCGTCACTTCCTTACTTCTAAAATCAAATCTGATATTGATGAACTCTTGGCTAAAAAGTAATTGCAACAATTACTCTTAAAGAACGTACGCTAGAAAGTTTGCACATCAAGGTAAATGCTGCTAAGGATATTAAGGTTGAGTGCTGACAAATGCACATGATTAGATATACCCTGTTGGATGTATCAAATTCAAGCATGAATCACATGACAGGGCTTTCTCAAACTGACAAGTTTTTAACTTTGCTCAAGTAAACATTGCAAGTAGCGCGAACTAACACATAGTGGTAACTTTTTTTTACTTAATATTTTGCTTCTAGTCTAAATGTGGTAAAACTGATTTATCATGGCTTGACTGTTCTTGTGCCAGCCAGTAAGCTATAATTAAAAGCTAAAAGTTATAAACTCCCCTAAATGTCCTTCGCAAAAGCATTCCTTGACATTAGATACAGTGTAGCTATAGTTGTACAAAATAACTTTTTACCAGTGATGTTTTGTATCATTACCTTTTGCAAGTAAACATACCAGAGAAGTGTAGAGGGTTTTATGGAAATTTGTTAGATTAAGGTTGTGCATATGATGGCACACATATAAAACTACTTGTGTGTGCTTGAAGTTTTCAAGACAATCTTTGCATTGAGGAGCTGAGGAGAGGGACGAAGGCCTGTATGTGATTGCACCTTGATTTAGTATAAAAAATGATGAGTAAAGATATATTTTAATGATTGACTGTGTTGTCTCAATTTTTCACAAAGCCTGGCATGTAGGGTGATAAAGGGGTTGGCAAATGAGGACTTAAAAATTGGAGAGAAGGTTTATTCAATTTCTAGCTGCTTATCAACAACGTACAGTTGGTAATCCAACTAGTATCAGCATTCTTAAACCTTTGGTCACTGTTTCAGCCTTGGACAATCGGTTGGGAAGTAATTGGACCCTTCTGTTAAAAATACACAGCGTAGTCCTTGCTGACTCAATCAAGGATAAAAATATACGAAACACCTACTCTGCTTCAAAAGGGATCTCCCTCAGACTTGGTGCCCTTTGCAGCGTTAGTCTGAGAAACAGTTTCCATGCACCGGCGCTTGATCTTCATGCAATCTTTACCTTTAAACAACTAAAGGTAATTACCACCAGCGCGCTTACTAATGCTGATCTGAACATGTCAAGATAGACGGTAATTGGTGAGATTGGCAAATTATGAAGTGTGGAGTTCCTCAAGGTTCAATCTTGGGCCCCCTTCTCTTCAATATATATATGAATGATGCGAACGTTTCAGATATTTCGTGCTCCTTAAGATTTTATGCCGATGACATTACGGGGTACTCTTCAAGCCTTTGTCCATCCACCTTGCAGATAAACCTACAAAAAAACCTTGGTCTACTCGTCTCCTGGTTCCATAAGAACTTCCTGGCGATTAATCTCAATCTATCGTCTTCAACAGAGCAACTTTACCAACGCCCTTTGTTATCGAAAGTAATGAACTAGATTACGTTCCACAGATCAAGCTCCTCGGAGTAATCATTGACAATTCATCTGCCGGAAAGTGAACATAAAAGTTTCAATTCTTCGTCGCATTCGTAAATTTATACCCATAGATATTATGATTAAATTGTACAAAGCATTTATTCTGCCTCATTTCGAATATGCATCACCACTGTTCATAGGTCTAAGTAAAGGTCTGTCTGCGAAACTAGAGTCAACCAACGCATTCGCTTTAAGGATTCTTCTTAATCACTCTAAATCGACTGCTTATGAAGAGTTACTTAACATCGCACATATTAAAAGCCTGGAACACCGACGCATAGAACACTTACACTCGTATACAAAAGTATTTATGGCCAGGCACCGAACTGCATTCGGGAAAGGTTTATCCTGCGTAGCAACGTTTACAGCCTACAGGGCCATCTTAATGTTGTTATCCCCTGACCCTCCTCATCTTATGTGCCACATTCTTTCGCGTACCAGGCTAGTAAACATTGGAACTATCTTCCAGACAAAATAAGGATGTCAGAATCCCTTTCTACATTTCGGAAGAACTTACAAAACATACAATTGTCTTCATCGTATGACTGCAGCTGTATTTTTTGTAAATAGACAGTCTAATTACCAATTCTTTCTTTTATTGAATTATTGATTATTGTAATAGGTTATTATTCATTTCAGTTGATTTAATTCTTATTTCTTATTTTTCACTCATTACTTGTACATGTAAGATTATCTTAATTATCACATTGTAATTTTTTATGACACATTTGCATTTAAACGAGCTATCGCTCATATGCGATATGTGTTTAAATAAAATTACTTACTTACTTACTTACACAGGTCATTTCCCAGAGCAATTTATATTTTATTCTAATTGCTCTCTGGTGCAGTAGTGTTAATCAGAAGGAAAAAATGCCGAATAACAGATTAAAGAGTCATTTTGTGTGTATAACAAACACTTTATTCAACTGGTTCAAATTTAAACCAGGAGTACTGATTACTATGAGATGGCGAAGGGTTCTCTTCAACACACCAGTGGAGATCATTTGTCTCAGAAGGACAAGTACATCGAAAGGGTTCAGGACCCCAACGTGTAAAGCTGGTTCCTGTAGATCCGCTGGGCTCTGCCCTGAAACCCAAACAGATATCTTCCCCCTGCCACTCCTCGTGAACAAAATTGTCATTTTTTGAAAAATGTGTGCAGTTGTCTCTCATTCTCCATCCGATGGCTCAAATATTCGAATATGAACTTCTTGTTGCGATAGGAAGAGCTACATGGTAGAACCTTGTATCCTTGGTTACTGAAACTGCTCGCATCCACGGCTTCCCTGGGTTCGATAAGGAAAAGGCATTTATTTTCATCATTTCTTGGACGCAGTGTATTGTCAGATCTCAGTTTCCATTGTTGGTTTTGCTCATTTGCTTCACAAGCTCGTGCTTCAGGCTCTGCCTCCCCTTCTGAGGTCTCGTAAGTCAAACATCTGTTTCAAAGAAAATGAATGGAAGGTGAGAAAAGTAACTTCATACTCTTATTGAATAGTTTTGCATAAAATAAAGAAAATGTTTGAGATGGCAAGACTTGGTAAAAATTATCTTACTTTGTTTTCTCGGTCCGCACTCTCGTTTTTTTCCGATAAATCAACGGGAAAAGACGAGGATCCATAACTTAGGGCTTGAATACGTTGCGAGTTTCAGTCCGGGCTGAAATTTCGCTCCACTCACCGGGCTGAAATTGTGTTGCGATTACATGATAAATTTCAGCCCGGGCACAAAAAACGCAAATTTACTGAGATGGGAAAACACAGTCGATGCGCATGCTCACTTTCCTTTTATCAGCCAGCCGGGGCGACAGCCGGGGCTGAAATTCCATTTTGATTACATGGACTTTTTGCGGATTTTTCAGAAAATCGTAACCCGGTTTCAGAAACCGGGCTAGGATTTTCAGCCCGGGCTGAAATCGCCACTTTCATTTCAAGAGGATTTCTTTCAGAACCCGGGCTGAAATTCGACATGTAATCGTGCCCTTAATAAGAGTGCGGACCTCGAATTCGGTAGGTATATACAAGACAAAGTTAGTCACTATTTATTACACCTGTTCATGATTTTGCGACTTTGAGTTGAATACAAATCGATTTAGCATGTGTAGTGTTAAAATATGGGCATAGCATGAACTAACACAATACCGAGTTAATGAAAAAGGTCAAGCAAAGGTCTTTTTTTATATTTGACAGATTACATCCCTTGCGAGAGAGATGACTAAATCCTTGTTTCCTGACCAACCGTTGTAAGTTTCTTTACTTGAGCTATTCTGATGTGAATGTGACCAGCGGATTCTTCCAAAAATAGGTATGCCTAGAAAAGTGATAGCGATGAGTGAGAAAATCATCAAATTGGTCAAGAAGAAACAAACACAACAACAGTAGTCATAACAGTGCTGTTTAACAGAAACTTATTGTCATAACTCTGTTTCTCAGAGTTTCTGTCGTTGGAATTTCGGTCGCTGCCTTTAGAAAACGCACCAAAAAAGGCTTAGTTACTTGGACCTCTCTTTCCATAAAAAAAAGGTACGCATTGCGTACATGGTAGGTAGTGCAGTAGGCTGGGATTGTGTAGTAATTATTTTTGCAAAATTAATTTTCTTTTACTTATTATTGTGTTATCCAAATTTGTTGTCGTTTTTGTGTAAGCGCTATCGGATAGGGTTGGTACATGGATGGGAGACCATTAGGAAATCTTCGTGACGAAATGATATCTCATCTTTTTTTTTTTACTTGATTTCTTTTTTTATTTGGTTGTTGAAAGCTTCTCTGTGATCTTCTTTTCACGTTTTTGATGAATGGTGATGGAGTCCCAAACTGTGCCGTTACCAAGCGGGTGTTGACAAACAAAGCATGTGAGGCTTGATTACCCCCTTTTATTGTGTTTTTTTTTTTTTTTTAAAGAATTTCCTCAAACAAGAAATACGACGTGTTCACGCCGTAAAACGCAATACAGCTCTTAAGCCTAGTGCCAATTCCACAAACACATAGAGTCGTGGCCGTTTTGTTTTCACCAATATATAACCCTGACCTTCGTTCTTTCTCACGCTACATTGACTGTAACTCAAAAAATCTTATTTACTTGATACAATGTAGACACTGCAACAAACAATACATAGGAGAGACAAAACGGAGACTTAAAGACCGTTCTACGAACACCGACGTCCCGTTGACAGACCCACTTCTTCTTCAAGACAAACAACTATTTCTGATCATTTCACAAGCAATAACCACACGCCTCACGACATGGAACTCATCCACACATCTCGTGACCCCATACGCAAAGCCCGAGAAACGTTTCTAATCGACAATGGCCAAACACTTGAACCAAAAGGTTTACGCAAACAATAAACTCGCAGCAGAAGGATTTAAAAGATACTGTACCACCACGTAAATTTATTGATAAATACTAAATGAAAAACAGTGGCGTGAACTTCTTACTGGTCCGACTCGATTTAACGGACGTTTCGGCTGTTCAACCTTATTCAAACATTCGTAAAAAACTAAAAACTATTTACAGTGGTTGTGTGTAACTTAGGTACTGGCTTTTATAAGCAACTTAATTAAGAAATGCAAAAAGCTTTAAATTATAAGCAAGGTAACAGTTGTATAAGAAAAAGCAAGTGACAAAATTTTTGTAACAAGTTAAACGTAACACATTCCATCGGAGCCTATCGATCGTCTGACTTGCAGCAGAGCTTGGTCGAAATTTAGGAGGTGCTAGAACTTCGTTGAGATTCTTCTTCGGTAGTTCGACGGTAGGCTGAGAAAACAGCTTT
This sequence comes from Montipora capricornis, assembly GCF_036669925.1. Lineage (NCBI taxonomy): Eukaryota > Metazoa > Cnidaria > Anthozoa > Scleractinia > Acroporidae > Montipora > Montipora capricornis. Next base: position 70,051,673 of record NC_090892.1, on the reverse strand, counting down.
AGCCGGAAAAAAAATTCAG
>NC_090892.1:69991654-70044154 GCF_036669925.1 Montipora capricornis | reverse complement strand
ACATCTCTCAAGGCACTGAATTTAGAAGTTGCTCAATTTAATTTATTAAAAAAACAGATTAGCTTTCGTCTTTTACCCCTAGAATTGAGAACTCAGTTTAATATTTCGGTAAAGCAAGCATGAATAACTGAAAAGAACACGTATTGTAAATGAAGTCGACTTACTTTTCAATCTCCGGGGCACAGTGTACAAATTCGTGCGTCCAAAACTTGTATTGATGGTTCTTGATGAGCTCAATGAATGTGATCAGGAGACCCCACGGATGAGGTCTATTAACGATCAATCGCTCTAGCAGTACCCTGTGGAAAACAATAGGGAAAGAAACCTTGTCAACACCATTAGATGAGAGAGGGTCCCATCGCAAGGGAAGTGCGTAATAGTGTTCACTGTGGGAATTTGCGTCCACGTGCGAAAGTTCTGAGGACCGTGTGAGCGGTTTAAAATGAAGGATGAGGATAAAAAATTACCCCCTTTTCCATGAACACAAAATAACCGAAATATCTCTTTCGAATAATGACCATCAATCAGCTGGTGATGAAGAAACATGCCATTTATTTCCCTGACAGTAATTTTAAAATTTGAATTGGTACCACCTACCTTGTGATCTGTTCTTGAATAGCCTCTGTGTTGGCTTCAGCAAATAAGTACAACAAAACACAACTGAAGTAGTGCGTATGGCTGTTAGGGTACCGCAACTGGTTTGCAATAGCGTTCAAGAAAAGATATCGGCCTGTAAAATTGGCAAAGATACTGATTAACTTTGATTCTGAGTGGACTGTTACATGTTTTGGAAAGTTCGTAATTCATGCAGCTCAGTAGGCAAAACACGAAAACACAGACGAAAATTCCCTTTCCATAAGATTCGGACGGTGGAGATATCTCCAGAAATGCAAGCTGTGGCAAAAATTGCAGATTTGGCGAAATTTAGCCCAAGGCGCCAATTTGACACCTCTTTTGACGAAATTTCGCGAAAGGGGCGACGACTCACCTGACATGTAAGATTTGGTGAAATCTCACCAAGAGTGCAACAATCGAATGCAATGAGCTGGCCTTAAGGGCCCAACGTGAAAGCGGTGGATTTGGCGAAAGTGGCAAACTGCGCGAAAATGGACATTTCGGCGAGATTTCGCCAAGAGGGCGACGACCCAACCAATGTGGCGGAATTGGCAGAATTTCACCAAATCCTCCATTTTCGTCATTCCCTGCATTTCTGGACATTTTTCACTTCTTAAAATACTTTTTCTTCGTAAAGTAAATCTTATTATTAGGGCTCCCCCTTCTTTTAAGTCGTTACTTGATATCTGTTACAGAGGACAACAGGCAAGAAATGAGCTTAAATTTTAGAACGTTTGACCTTTGGCAAAATGCAAATCTGTGTTGTCTGGGACGGGGAGAGGCTGCATTTATGCTCAAAAAGTTCCAGAACTGGGATAATTCAAAACTCTTTTTGTCCCTAAAAACGTCCATTTGATCTTCGGGGGAGTGCAGACGCCGGGGGATTGTGGCCGCGAGTATCACACTGCACCGGGAGCCCACGAGTAGGAGCTTTCCTCTCCCACACACAAGCCCTGAGTCAACCTTCTATTTTCAGAACGTCACGAGTTCTTCGGCCCTGCACGTACTGTTTAGAACGCCCAATCAGAATAACGTTATTGTCAAACGAAGATAACAAATAGCACAAACAATGTGTGCAAATTGATGTAAATGTAAGTCTCCTGCTGAAGGGTTAGTTCTAAAAATAGAAAGATGCGCACAAAAGTTAACTCAAGGATAAAGTGCAAAGGGAGGCTCCTTCTCATGGTCTCCTGACTGCACTTAAGCATCGATCCCATGTGTGGCGATTGCTAATGACACAATATTTAGGTTGTACGATCGTAAACTATCTCCAATGCCGTTACCTTCTGTATCCAGATCCACGGCTAAATTCTGGAAGATGTCCATGTGGGACGAATGAGTGATTGTTGACATGGAGGGTGTCCCACTCTTACTGTGTATGTAGGTGATGGCTTGGGTACCAACATAAAGGACCAGCGCATTCATTAGGGGTACGTTATACCGGGTGCCTGGTTCATTGGATACCTAGAAAAAACGCATGACAGCACGAATATAAACAAGACAACAAATCTGCCTGGAACTATCATTATTTGAGGGCTGGTGGTTGGTCAGAACATGTATATGGCTACGATTCTAACATCTTACTAACTGAGCGCGAGGCCGCACTGGGGAATATTGGTCCGAGGTGCGTACAAAAAAGACTGAGGGCCAATATCTCCAGCACGGTCCCGAGCAAGTGAGGTTACTAAGTTGTTTATTGTACGGCCTTGCCTCTTTGAGCGATCGGACACTTCTCCGCTTGGCGAATGTTGGTAATCTTCGTCTTCCATCAGCGAACTTCGAACGATAAAACTAAATTCCGCTTGCTACAATTGTACAGTTAAGATGAAAACACGAAATTCCGCTTTTTGAAAACTTTTTGTTTCGCTCAACTTGAATTTCCCGGGAGAGACAAAAAAGACGGAAACGGACCGTTTCCATTGCAATGGTCCGTACTGTAAAATCCCGAGCAAAAACCGACCAATCAGAGTGCTCCATTTAGCCTTTGAATTGCTTGCTATAGAATGAATAATTAATATTCGTTGATAATGATGATAGGGCGACTTTCCTATGATCTCGAAAAAGTGTTCGCAATTTGTTTCACGGACCAATGTTTGGCAAGATTAAAACAAAGCTTCTCCTTAATCCCGCCAAGGACCCTCCTAATATGGGTAGTAAACAGTTCGATTGCCCAACCACATTACTGCATTTCAAATGACGTCAAAGCGAAATGCCAATCGCTTTCCAGAAAGTTCCATGGAGAGATGAAGTCGTTTGCATCCGCGTCCACAAAGCCAATGAAAATTCGCAGTCTGTTTTTGTTCGATAAGTCAATTAAATGTTTTCCATTTTTGTTTACGTTCTTTTCACGTTTATTTTTCAAGGTCATAGGAAAGTCGCTCTATAAGATTTTCATATAGTTGAATTGCAGTTCTGTAGCTCTAGGTGAAAGTGATCAGTGCAGTTCATGAAGCAACTTAAGCGGTAGCAAAGAAGCTTGAAAAGGTCCAGGCTTGAACGGCACTCGTCCCCATGCCCACCGTGCGATTGCGCACCTGGGAGCTGGGGCGCGTTTCTCGAAAGTGCCGAAGACTTTTCGGGCCCGAAAAGCCATTTGTGAAACTGCCGACCGCTTGTTTTGGAAAGCCGATCTTTTAACACGTTTTTAGGGTAACAAAAAAAAAAAGGACTGTGAAGTTGGACGACTTAAATCCTCTCCGTTCTTGAGATACAAACGGAATTGAAACATCCGAAAATGGCCCGAAAAGTTTCGGGACTTTCGACGGAAACAGGCCCCTGGTCACTGATACGTTCGTATTGTGTCGCGTTATAACTGAATTTGTTATAGAGAAAATAAGAAATTTTGAAATGAAACAAATACTGAAATAAGTAAATAAACAATTTGTTATTTAACCGATAAAAGGAAAACGATTTCGTAAGAAGTGAGTTCAATTCCTGGCCTCGGTTGTCCAAAAGGTGGATAACACTATCAACTCGATAAATCACTATCCAGCGGGATAAAAACTAGCAAAACCAATTGAGTTATCCAGTGGATAGTGCTATCCACCCTTCGAACAACTGAAGCCTGGAGGATAACATTGGGAACCAACATGAAATAACGGCCATGACGTCACGGAAAAAGAAAAGATATTTTATTCTACACTGGGATGGTCGAGTGCACGAGGTCGCGGCTAAAATCCTCACGCATGCACCCACCTTATTACGATTTAACAGAGGAAAATTATCACCACAAGCTTTTTGGGGAGCCGGGATGTTCATTTTTATGGTAAATTTTAAGCTCGGTACGCACGAATAATATAACCAAAGCCGAGTTTAATGTGCCACGAATCTCATATAACCTCATTGATAAAGTTTGTAAAACTCCTACCAGGCGCGCTACGATTTTTTGACAAATGGATAACTTAAAGATTCAAAGCGTTCCCGGGGTGTGCTTCAATGCAAATCAACTGGTCAGCGTTTTCCCGAAATGAAACAGGCTCAAAAGGAAGACAATTCGATTGAGACGTGTTAACTCTAGAAATTTACCACAAATGTACGATAAAAAAGGAGGGAAGAATCGCTCAGTTTACCTGCAGGTGCGACCTGAGCTCTGTCAGAAATGTCACTGGAGCACGAGTCTTGAGATAAGAATCAAGATCCTGTGAAAAAGAGTGATGACGAGTAGATTTAACTGGTGCTCATATAAACACAAATGTGCCACGCGGGTTTTTATTAGATAAGTTTACCTTTTTAAAGCTGGCAGGCTGGATGGCAGAGGCGAAATTGGTCAAGATACGAGGAGAATGCGCGATGTCGGTTAACAGGTCAACCTGTCATATGAAAAAAAAAAAAGAAAAACAGCAAACGTTATCTGAACTAACTGCTGGTTAGCTTAATAGGTAGTTTAAAATGTACCCAACCATACCTTCAAATTCGGTGTAAAGGGATCTGGCAGCCTCATATTGCGTGGAAAGGCACTGAGAATCAAGTTTCTCATCTGGATGCAGTTAGGAGGGATGACGTCACAAAAACTGAAGTGATAATCACAAAGGAACTCTGGGAAGTCATGAAGAAGCACCAGCAAGACGCGCAATGTTCCCTGGAAGATGAACGATCAGTGATAAAAGGTTGAGCAAGCTCTCAGAAAAAAAGACCCTTTGAAGGATTTCCGAAATATCGGTTGAATATCTTTACGACGGCGCCTTACCTTGTAAAGCAAGTGTGTTTGCTTAGCCAGCTCAGCGTTACGCAAAAATGGCGCTAAAAACTTAAACAGGTCAATTAACAGCTGCTGAAATAGCACCCAACCCTGAAAAACAAAGGGAACAGTCATCTATTAGATACATTATCATACCTGGGTTTTTAATGACATTATCAAACGTGTCATTAGGCAGAGAGCGGTAAAATGTGCCCTTTCTCGTTTCCACTTTCGTTTTTCTCAATGAAAAGGAGAATACACCGTCTTATTATATGACTGACTTCGTGAGCGGGCAAAATGAACCAAGTCGCCCGCTGTGATTAGCTACGCGAGCGAGCAAGATGGAGTGCTACTGCCCGCTCAGGATTGCTCGCTTGGTCCCGCAAGATCAAAGATCATTTGTGGTGTTTTATCCCATATAATAAATCCTTTATTGACCAATCTTGTTCGGTCAAAATGGCTAGATATTGGCCTCGTTCTTTTTTTGCGTGTTTATGGACCCATAAACACGTAAAAAAACGAACTTGGCCAATATCCAGCCATTTTGACCGAACAAGATTGGTAAATAAAGGATTTCTTATAACCCACATATATTACAGATGTCGTCGTTAAGTTACCTTCTGTTGTGGTGTGTTAAGTAGAAGCTTGGACATGAGTAAGCGATGAGATATCAGCTCTAACCATGCGTACGCAAACCCCGGAGCCCGGGATGGACGAAGGGCATGAAACACAGTACTGCCAACCAATAAACACAAGTTGGATTAACATACATGTACAATCAAAGCCTGCATTACTGTTTGATATTTCTTTTGGAAAAACAACGACATTGGTTTACTTTTTAATTAGATCAGGCTGTTGCTCACTTTAACTTATTCAAAAAACGAAAATGCGAAAAGAGTGTGTTTATCCCCGACTGAGAGGGGAATTGGGAAATTTCAGGCAAAGAAGAATTACTGAGTCCACGAGGGAAAACAATTGAATAGCTTATCATTCCTAAGAGTATCCACAGACATACGATTAAAAACCTCTATTAATAAAACCGCCAACACGTTTTTTGTTTCCACGAGATTTGAACACGGTTTTTCAGCTTGCGGCGCGATGCGCAGTTTTCCTGCCACACCCTTGCAGCATCCAGCAATAGAAACCGCAGACCAATCGCAACGACATCACGCTAATTTATACATGCGAGTACCAGATGGTTAAGTTACAGTAAGAATTGATGCATGGTGTTTACACTTCCGATAAAGAACCTCACTGACCTGAATGTTTGCAACACCTGAAAATTAATTGCCTCAAGAATTGGTTCGGGTTGGTTGAGTTCCACTAGTAACATTATGAATGTACGATGATAAGGCAACTGTTGAAATTCCGTGTGACGGATTTCGTGATCCTGGAAGAGCACTGTAGCTACTGTTCCAAGAACCTGTCGTGTAAAACAAATAACAAAAGAAACTTTTACACACATTTCAAATACTTTCTTTAATTTTCCGCGTTATGTCCACAAAACAAAACTCGATGATCTAGCGTGATGATTTGGTGTGTTTTCATCGTCTCATGTCGAAGTTCGTTTTCACTAAGCATAAACTTGTTCTCGTGCTTGTGCTTGTGTCCCTAGTGAAACAAAATTGAGTACCCTTGGTTGCTTTTAATATTCATAACAACTTAACTTGGAAATGATGACATAAAGGAAAGAGATGTCAATCATCCTCCCCTTCATCACATCAAGCTAAGTTAAGAAAACATTTAAAACTATAACTAGAGGTGGAAGCTTTAACTGCAAGTATGTATAACTATTCATTCCAAATTCCCAAATCGGCCAACCACGACGCAGAATACGACATGTCAACTCGCTGTACTTCATTTTCGACCCCAGAGCTCTTCTCTTGACTGAGGGAGAGAAGAGCTCTGGGGAACCCTGAAACAAAGTGTCTTGTCATTGGTTTTCGTGAAGAACAATCAAAAGCGTCTCTAATTGGTGCATTCATGTTAGCACGAGGAGTGAGCAAACGCCGTAAGGTTCAAATAGCCACGTTTTGGCTATAAGAACCCTAAGGCGCATGTTCTCCGACATAGAGTTTCCCAGAGTCTTGGGTTGATCCGAGGCGCTGGTTACGAAAATGGTTGCACTGCAATGATTGATCAGTGGAGTGATGAACGAAATCCTTGACTGGAAGTTGACTCCGCAACCCCTTTTACAGACGCACAAAATTGGGACGGCACTCCAAAATAGCGGCACGGTATCAATATTCACACCTCCAGAGATGTGCTCGGCCCTCCTATAATTTCTGGCACTGGTGTCTAATATGCCTTCTGTTTGTTCTGTTTACACACGAAAATTTTACCGCGCCGTGTCCGAAAAACATATACGTAAGGTACCAACATTTCGAAGTGCCGTGCCAGACTTTTTTTCTAGTGTAAAGCGGGCTCGAGTCTGCGTGTTGATGAAAGGAATTCGTGTGCATAGTGCAGTATTCTCCCAAATTAAAACTTCCTAGATAGTCCTGGATAGGCTTCTTCGCACTGAACTGCTTAAGTTGTTCCATGCACTGTGATAATCCTTCGCTTAGAAAATCGTTCTTCCGTTCGGTATATAATAAAAGTGTTCATCAAAATTAACCATGGCCTCCGTCCAGGTGATCTGGTGACGTAATTCGGAGGACTAGGGAGAAAAATTTTAACGCCGTATCCCACAACCGCGCACGGCCTTATTTTCGAATTCAACATGGCAGAGACGAGATTAGATCTCTTCGGGTCTACTTGAATGTTCATTCAGTAACAGGAAATGTGGTAGACACGTAATGATCTGCTGAGTTTTGGCGATGGCAATACCGCAGGGAGATTGGAAACAAGACCTAAGGCCGCGTGCGGTTGTCGGATACGGCGTTAAAATTTTTCTCCCCAGTCCTCCGAATTACGTCACCAGATCACCTGGGTCATTTTGTTGAAATGCTCAGACGCGGGGAAGGTGGAACGTGTACTTAAATTGATAAGACACGGACAAACTCAGTAAATTTCCTTGCGCTTTTGCAGCGTTGCCTTTTCTTACAACACAAGCGAACGCAAGCATGAGCGAAAGCACAATGAAAAGAAAAAAAATTGATCCTTGCGCTTGTCATTATGCTTGCGTCAACTCCGTTTTCACGGTGAAATAAGCGCTCTTATGTTTGCGCTTGTGCTTTGTGTCGCTAGTGATAACCAGGCTTAAACGTCGACAATCGGCCGGCATCCTATTAATTGTAATCCGGACACCTGAGATAACGGACGAGTCTCGAACAAAAACTGAAGCGCTCATTCTTACCCTGCTTAGGAGATTGATTTTGGTGACATTATTGGAGGCATCGCCTGAGTGACGCACAAGCAGTGCTATCAACCGACAGTAGGCATCCAAGGTATTGTAACATTTGGCTCGTGCCGTTGTCGGGCTGTTGGGCTGAAAGCGACAAAACAAAAAGTCGGTTGTTAGAGTGCTTTCTTGATAAATACTGAAATAAGTAAACAAACACACTCACTTGAGAACTTTACAACCAAACACGGTTTACCGGGTACTTACATGGTCACCCAGAGCTCGGTAAGTCACTTCTACGCACAGTTCAGTACTTATGCGGAAGAATCTCGTGATCAAATCATCCGTTCGCAGAATGCCTTGCTGGTGTAACTGAAATTAAGAAAAAACCCAAACATTTGTTCACGTGTAAGTAGGCCATTTCCGAGTTCGTGTCTGCCTCATCTAAGGGCGAAGTTTTTGTGAAGGTAATAAGTTCTACTTTACATAGGAATGGCAACTAATATAAAGAAAGAAAAACATAAGAAAAACTTCGCACTTAGACTTGCTTTAAAGGGGAGACAGACATGAACCAGTCTAGTAACATGAAACCTGAGATGAACCAAACTCAAGTCATTTACCCTCCGGAAGGCCCCAAACCCAAGGTGTTTGTCACCACAACTAAGGGCAAAATTTCCTGCAAATAAAGATCTTTTTATTTGAACCTTTCCGGCGTGTAAAACGTCCTTCGTCCAGCTGAGTAAAAAGATATTCACTCGCACAAAAATTTCTTCACGTCAACCGAGATAGCCAACCGAGATAGCAAGCATATCATGCATTTACAATTCAGCCCAAGGACTTTATGATAAAAGTTGTTTTACTTTACCTTGTAATTTTAATCGCCTAAATTTTGGGAAGCTTGCTTGCGCGCGTAAATCAAGGAGGCACATTGATCAATCGGTGGAAGACAAAGTTCCAACTAATAGTGTTACTTCCACCACAGAAAAGCGACGTGAAGCAAAGATTGTGGAATTAAGCTTAACGTGATTGTGTTTGATCGAAAAATCCTCTTTCATTTCAACAAAATCAACGATTTTTTGTCTTCTTTCTCGCTATGAACCGATTTCCCTTCGTGTTTTTGATGAAATAACAGCATTTGGGTGAACTGCAGCGTTGCTTTTCTCACCGTCACCTTTTTTTCAGAAATCGTTTTAAGCGAGCGGAAAATCAATTAAGTTGCTGCCATAGTGCGTTCGCCCCATTAGGAGCGAAAAAGTAACCCGCCTTAAGGATGAGGAAATCGATCCCTCCTGATAACAAAAACAGCCATCGCGATGAAGGAAACCAATAAACGTTCCGTATTCTGGTTTTAGTGATGAAAACTCGGCTCGGTACCTGTGTGTTCCCAGGCATACCGGTTGGCGTTTTTTTAGGATTGATGGGGAGCAATAAATTTGACTTCTTCATTTTCCGTTTGTATTTTATTTTCTCATTCAGCGCGTGTTGTACGATTTTCTGTACATCTGTCGATTCTATTATTTATGTTTATGACCTTTGGATAAAAATATGGCTAGTCCCACGCGAAAAAAAAAACCAAGCATTATCTCAATAAGTACACACGTTCTACCAGCTAACACTGTGAAAGCGTCACTTACTAGGGCCACAAACGTGGAAAACGCCTTTTCGCTTTCCTTTCCTGCTCCGGGTTGGTGACATAGGCGAACCCATTCTCTTAATAAGTACTCGACCTAAAAAAAAAAAAAAAAACAGCCGCGCGATTAGCGACAAGTGGTCTCAATCAAGCTTCAAAGCATCTTCTTGAATTGTTCACTTTAATGCACGTCATGCGAGTAGTGTGTTTAATACGAGTCACGCCAGTCAACAGCGATGCACAACATTATGAGACCTTTCAGTTGAAAGTACTGACGGAGCTATTAAAATAGTTCACTGGGTAGAGAAGACTTGATAAGACCGTAACGGGATCAAGTCTCTTTCATGCCGAGACATTCTTTCTGTTTGTCATGATTTTCGATGCGTGACTGATAATATTGGTTAAATTGTCACTTATAAACTGAATATGGAGGGTAGGTATCCAACAGTAAATGAGAGGCAAGCAGGGCTGGCAAATCACAAGAGATAACCATGGAATTGCAAACTTGACCACAGGTCAACCACACCATCTGGCAGTTGTACTAGAGTAACCGGAGATCCGTTTTAAGTGATCAAATTCAAATTCAAATTCACATTCCCATAACGAACGCCCATGAGAAAAATCTTTAACCCAAAAACATGAAAAGCACCTTTTCGTGCAGCCCAGGAGGATCCTCATAGACATGAAATGAACCAGTGACACCTGAAGCGGACACGCCAGAGGTCAGAGATGTGGGGCCTCCAGGGGCCTTGTTATCACCAATCTCCTGATGAGTACCCACAGGCTGCGATGGCAGAGGACCATTGTGACTAGACTCCAGGAACGAGGACAACCTTGAAGAATTTAAAAAAAGGAGAATAGTTTTTACTTATAGAGCTTCCAAACCAATAAGAAAAAAAAAAGCCAAACAAAAGCTCCAATAATGTGCTTTAGGCTTTGGCCGATGAAGTTTTCTTCTCTTTTTTAGCACGACGGCAATAAAATTGGAAGTAAAAGTTGACTAACTTGGGAAAAACGAGATTAATAAGACGTTTGTAATATCTCTTCAAAATCGTATGGGGTGGAAAAAGTAAACCCTGAAGACAAGCTGCAGTGCTAAACCGGTTGATAATAACGCACGGGCTAAGATGTCTTTCCTGTGAATGGTTCCACTCTTTTGTTTGTTTTTCACAAACAAAAATAAATAAATAAATAATAAACAGATTGTTTGATTTGTGTCTACAATTTAAAGCACACATTTCGTCATTTGGAAGCAAAGCCTGGAAAGCTGTAATCGCACCGACCAGTATAAAACACGAGATTACAGTTCAGTGGACCACTGACTGCAAGGTTAGCTGAAAGACGTCGAACAAACTTGTCTCTTCAAAAACACTGCAAGAAAATAACGTAAAACTTGTCAAACTACCCATCAGAATTCTGCCGGCTGTGAGCTATTCTCGTCAACGCTTCAATGGTATGATATAGATCATTCTGTAAAGAGAAAAAAAAAAGGTACTTGTCAAATGAAGAGAAAAACGCAGTTGACAGTAATCCATTAGTTAGACAATGCGATCATACCTCAGTGACATGTGGACTCTGTTTGTCATCTGACACATACTTAGCAAGCTGAATAGCAAAATGCAACGCTTGAATGTTATGGCCGTTGTCGATACACTGAAACAAAACAAATAATATTTAAAATCTGATGATTAAAGAAGCATAAGGGATGTAAGGTAAGAGAAATAAAGGGGCTAAATAGGAGAAAAGGCTGTTCAGGTTTACGGAAGTTTCAGTTTGATAAAATACTTAATTACTCACGATAATTTTTGGAAGTAAAAAAGATGTTTTTCAGAGAGTCTGATCTGAATCTCATTAGATGACATTTCCACTTGCCTGACTATTTTCCCAATCCCATAATGCCATACGTTTCGGGGGTTCTTTACAAGTACAAGTTAATTACTCTTGGGACTGTATTATGCTTCAGTGAATTGGATATTTATTGTTTTAATACAAATCCCCCCTCCCCCACCCCCCCCCCCAATGAACTGTATTATGGGATTTACGAAAATAGTAAATTTGCATCAAGTTATTAAGACCATTCAATGTAAATACATCACGTATTCAGGATTCCTATTTACCACCACCAACTTCTATGACTTTTCAACGGAAGCAGCACGACTCACTGGCACCGGACTTCCATGTATATACTTGAAGGAGTTTAAATCCTATCAAGCAACTAATAAATGAAACTAGTGTTGTATTAATCAACGAGTGCCGGATGGGGATTCGTAGCAGACCTGCACAAGGTGAAGATCAAACTCCCTCATGTTCAACAGATGACTGCGAATCAGAATGTCAATAGCATCTACGTTAAACTTCAACTCGGGAGGGCACTCACACACAAACCTGCAAACGGAAAGAACAACAAAATAAAATAAAAAAATAAAAAAAATAAAAAATAAAATAAAAAAATAAAAAAACAAAAACAAAATGTTAACAACAACATCAGACATTTGCAGGCAGCACAACGGCGTGTTTCCGTGCAAAATGTTTTTCTAGCATTACCGTCTTGTATTAAGCGTCGTGAAACGCAAACCGAGGAGGGCAGATAACATGACCAAAAGGGTGGATATAAAACGAAAACCAGCTTCATTCCTCGCACCTGTCTCAGAAATCTCACATTTAAAGACAATGCACACTTGCCACAAAAAGCTTTTTCAGTGTTAACTTTTGTGTAAGCCTCCGCTGTCTTGTTACTTACTTTGTCACGTGTCTAGCTGTCCACATAAGCCCATATCCACGTGGATCCTGGAGTCCTCTTAGCACAATAAGATGACAGTCACGGTAGCGTAACGACAGTTCGGCATCATTTCCTAACGTGCCAACACCCTCCAGCAACCCTTCCACTGCCTGAGAGGGAAAATACCAATAAATGACAATTAACCATTACACGGTGGTTAAAAGACATTCTGGAACAAATGGGGTCTTCCCCGTGAACCGTCGATCTGTAATATTACACGATTTATTAATGTGGAGATTAACAAATCGAAAGTGGTTCAGCGTTGTCTTTACTCTTATCGACAACGATATTCGTCATCACAGTGGTCAAAATTTGTTGTGGACTCACTCGGCTGCTCCTCGCGAGTCCACAACATTTTGACCATTGTGATGGTTTAAAAGATGAAGTGAAAAAACAGGGAAAGGAATGAAAGCACCCACCTTGTGTAAAAGCCTCAGAGCGGCCATGTTGTCTCTTGATATGCGCGCCTGCACTACAGTTTCCAGTAGGCTGTGTATGGTAGCGACATGCTGATTGGTTGGTGGTGCTATGATGGCGTGAAGATGCTGTTCAATTTCCGCTGCACACTTACTCAGTATCTGGACGACTTCCTCTGGCATAAACGCCTTAATTCAAAAAACGACACGGAATTAGGAAAGTGATTGACAGAAATTTCCAAGCTTCTTCTTTGAGAGTGGGCTGGAACGAAGGAGACAGGAAAAACTGAGTAGCGTAAAAGCGAGAGCCTACAACAGGCAAGCTAAATGAAACGTTCAATGACACCAGTAACTTCGGACTCTTTGGAAAAGTAAACTTACAAGACATGCATGGTATGATTATCGAGTCTGCACAGAATTAACGATAAGCAATGGATGGAAAGCTAATACACTTTTGCGCTGTTCACTATGGTACAAATAAAATTCTCAATTCTGGAATGAATGATTGAGACATTTTCGACTTCCTAGTCCTCACCTAAGAAAAAATCTCAATCTTAGGTCCCCTCCTCCCAAAAAAAAAGTTGAGACAAGGGTGCATCTATCAACGGGAAATACTCTCAATTCCATTTCTACAGGAATGTAGAAGGAAACCGGAATAAAGCTTTCCTGAACTATGTTAAGCACGAATGCCACTTGCCGGTAAAATAAACTGAAATCGTTCGTGCAACATCATGTATAACAACAAGAATTTGGTTCACTCCCTAAATTCATAACAGCCAACCTCAGCATTGCCGAGAATTCCAATAGGTTTTGGTAGGGGTGGAGTAGTGATGGCCTCCCCGGATGAGGGGGGTTGGAATCCAGGTATGCTCCTCGCAAACTCCTCGTAGACCGCTGTCTGATTGGCATTTACTCCTCCAACCTTAAAAACAATGAGACGGTTACAAAGGAAGAACTGAAGAAGCGTTTCAATTTAACAGCTAATGAAAAATTTAATAGTATTCTGTTTGACACTCTCAACATCCTACCTTCAATCGAATCTGTTCAGGCATGCGCTCTGCTTGATAAGTCAACACCACGGGGTCACAGTACCGACGGCCCTCACTGCGAGCAATGCGACGAAGATCAAATTCCTGAAACACAATGTTAGCTTGCGTCATGAGGAATTTCATTTTATACCTGCCAAGTAGTTCAATTTAACACTGATCTGGGATGATAAGATCTCGTGCTCTAGCTCTACTTCGAAGCACAAATAGTGTGTTGCAATTATCCATTAAACATTACAAAAGAGAAAAGGCAGTGACATAAAGGTATATTAACTCCCTTGCAAAAGAACTAGTGATCTCCATCAAGTGAAGATTTCTGAACAATAAACAATAATTATGTACAAAACAGAACGTTCCTCAGTAAAATTAGCCTACCGTGGTTAATCGCTTGTCCATTTCGGGCAACGCCTTCTCCACAGCTGTTTTCTGGATGAATGCACAGGCCAGTTCTGTGTTATCCTCGCTTATAACTGACGCAGCTTGTTCAATCATGTCTTTCTGCTGCTGGTTTGCACCCTGTATCAATGACATCAACGACTGATTTCAAGGTAATATTAACAAAACGCTAAAACAAGAATCCTCAAAAGTGACTAGCTGAAAGTGGCTACAGTCTGACCAGCAACAGAATGTAGTGTACTCAGACAGACTACAATACCACCGCCAAGAGCATAGAAAGAGCAAAGCAAAAGCATACTTGCATCATTCTTAACCAATCGGTGGGCCAGAAGGCATTGCAAAAAAACAAGCGCGAGTGTAAGGTAAAACAAATTCCTTTGCCACCACACATGGTATGCTTCATTTCTACCCCCAATAAGCACTCGGTTAAAATTATACCTGTAATATCATGGGTGACAAATTACTCCTTAATTTAGGCGCGAAATTTCAGCGTTAATTTATTATTTCACGTGTGAAATTACAAAATTGCCATGGTAACATCTCTTGTATCTCGATCAGAGCCAAGATGGCGTCTAGATTTAAGACAGTGACCATTGAAGAAGTTACGAAATTAAAAGAAGCGGCAGAAAATTTAAATACGTGAAAGAGCACAATTAACTGGGTGAGAGTTTTTGAGAAGTGGTGTGACGAAAATAGCCTTGAGAAAAACCTGGAGATGATTCTTCCCGAGCAGTTGGATAAAGTACTCGAGCGATTTTACAGTTACGGTTGTGAGCGTAATTTGTCACCCACGACATTAAAAGGTAATCAAATGGCGACGAGTGAAATTAGTAAATAATTTCACTTGCGTTTTGTCAAAATTCTGATAATTTCCCGAGCCTTTAGCAACCCATGATGCGCTGCTGCTCTCATCCGGGACTCTGATAATTTCCCGAGCCTTTAGGTGAGGGAAATTATCAGAATTTTGACAAAACGCAAGTGAAATTATTTCCTAATTTCAATCGTCGCCATTTGATTACACATACATTATAGACCGTATTCATAAATGGCGGCTAAGTAATTATTCTTTTGTCATAATGCTAATCATCCTAACTAGCCTATCAAACGCGAACAAAATTCACAACAATTTTTGTTCCACATAGAGGCTAGTTAGGACGATTAGCACAAAGACAAAAGAATAATTTCTTGACCGCCAATTATGAATACGGTCTATACAGTTTTAAAAGTTACAGTACTCACCCTAAGAGCAGCGAGGAAGTTTGATCTCAGATTATTGTTAATGCTGATCAGTAGCGGCTCTCGACACGTGATCAATGCCATGCCCGCTGTCATGAAGCGTACCATGTGATGCGCTGCTGCTCTCATCCGGGACTCTTCAGGATCGAGAGCAAAATCCTATTTCGAGAAAAATAAGAACAAGACATAGAAGTGCTGAAAAGATGCAGCAACCTTGGAGCCTGGGTTTCTTTTCGACAGGTGAAAGAAAGGTCCTAGAAACACAGTAAATGGACGCAAATGAAGAGCTCAAAATAAGTGGGGCTAAAACCTGCATGTTTTTTTTCAGGATACAATCTGCAACATCTTTGCTTGCAACAGAAATCGCGAATTTATTTTACTATAACGTGAACAAAATCTTCCAGCATCTCTCCACTGCACTTAAGGGTTGGTGCAGTAGTGAGATTACATGTCCTTTGGCCAATGCGCCCTTGGTTTAATTTTCGAATTCTGTGGCATGTGTTGGTTAAGTTTGTAGGTTCTCTGCTCTTCTTCTCCGTTAGGTTTTCCTCGGCTTGGCTGTATTGTAATAATATAAACTAATTATAGTTGTTGTTATTAACCACTTTAATTCCTTGCCCCATTAATGGAATCACTTTACGCAAAACGCTTCATTCTAATGTTCCAAACAAACCAAGAAGACTTTAGATCTTGCCCACCAGTAACGATCTGGGGCCGGTTGCTCGAAGCCTGGTTAGCCAGAACGTATAGGTTTCCATGGCATTTAACGCCAGTTAGCGCTAACCATGCTTCGAGCAACCGGCCCCAGATCGACAGACAACAGTTTACCTTCTTCACAATCATCTCAGCAGTTGTAAGACAGATTTTGATTGATCTTTCCACCACTGGATGGACAAGTTCCTGCACGGCCCGTTCAATAGCCGGGCGCACAAACTGCCTCAGGTGTGGATGCTGCTGAAATATCGGGATCTACGAAGAACATCAAACAAAAAACCATTTTATAATTTGCTAGTCACTCTTTCTTTTGAATGACTGATACAAGATGATATACATAGTGAACACGTGGATAAGCTGCTGACTGACATTAGGTACATGTCACTCAATTCGCCCCGTACAATTAGATTCCCATTTCTAGAAGATCAGCTCCCAAGGGAGACAGTGTTCTCTCATAAGGAAGTTTCAGTCCCACATTTTCCCTGGCAGTAGAACGGTTCATGGGATAAAGGAACAACGTGAAAAATTATTCCATTATACATGAACAATTTTGCGGTTAAATTGTGGATTGCAGTGTATAATACGTTGCATGATGGATCCGGGCAGTCATTACGATCAATACGAACGATAACTCGTCAATTCAAATTCGTCTTAGCATCTGAAGATTACAGCAACATGTTCTTTTCGAAACTTGAAGTTGATTATAAGAGTACACAACCCTCATATTCATATTCATTGTCCATGGGGCAAATTGCCTGGATACAACTCAGACCCAAACCCAGGAATGACAACTAAGTGGACTGATTATCGGTAATTACGGATTCGGCTCCAACATACTCTGCAAACAGCCAGTTGGCTACCTCCTTCTTGTTTGTTTTTTTTTTCTTTTAACCATGATTGAACCGTTCCTCTGGTTACATGACACCACCAGCTTTAACCTTCTCAAAATTCTTAAGTGTAAACAAACAAGTTCTGTATTTTTACCGACATGAACTTCAAACATTTCTGGGGTAGCATGCCCCCAGGCGAATAGGGCCCTTGCAACTCCTACTAGGACCAATACAACTTCTACTGCACTTTTGAAAGTGTGTAGACCTTTTGTTTGACAATTTTCGAAAAAAAACGAACAAGTCATGACACCAACTGAAAGTTAACATTATCCAAAATCTGACAAAAACGGAAGAGACTCAGAGCTGGGATTAGGCTGGTGCAAGCCAAAGACCTTAAGCTAAACCACAATTGCTTCCTGTTGGACTGCATACTTCACCTGTGCATTGATCTGAATGTGAGGTGCCAAACCAGCCAGTGAGGCCACATTGATTTCTTGATATGAATACTGAGGGGGTGGGGGAGCCACTGGAGGTTGTCCTTGTTGTGCTGATCCTGTTGGGGTAGGGGTGGAGCTGTTGCTGACAACAGCTGCAGAAAACAAAAGAACAGGAACGTTTCATCATTGCAACCATAAAATTGGCTGAAAAAGGTAATGCTGTGTAGCTAGAAACATTGGTGGCAATTTTTATAGCCTTTGTGAAGCTGTGTTTCCACTGACAAAGGCCTGTGCCAACACATGTGATGGCAATGTATTTGGAACAGTAACAACAAAAGCACAATGAGCGGAAACCAGGGCCACACTTTGAAAAGACAAGAGCTTATATAGACAGCAAATGAAAGATGAAAGGTTGGTCACTCACATTGCTTTTCTTTCTCTGGGGATGACAATTGGTGAGGGATGTGTTTTAATTGCTCGGGATCCTTCAAAAGCTCTGATGCTTTCAGTTCCTTTTAACAAAAGAAGTAAAATTGAGATTTGTTTCATAACGAATACCACCATAATTATACAGTAATAATTACACAAAACATTGTTTGAAAAAGCTTACTTTAACATGCACAGTTCAGCACCATAACATGCAGGGCCCGGTTGTTCAAAAGCCGATTCACGTTAATTCCAGATTAAAAATTTACCAAGGAGTTTATTTCTCCACTCCCAAATGTTGTTCAACGCTGATATTTTGGCAAAACCTTACAACAGAAGTAGATCTTGAAAAACAAAAATAAGTGAAAGAAACTTGCACTAGTCCTGGATTAAGTTAATTGCCTTTCGAACAACTAGGCCCAGCACTTCAGTTTTATGTTACCTTCATCTCAAGAGAAAGTGTATTACAAAGCACTTCCACTTCAAACTTGAGATTCAGCTGCAATAAAAACAATTATGGCCCATCAGTTCAAAAATTAAAGGGAAAGTACGGCCTAGAAAAAGTCTCTGAATGGAAAGTTCTTTACCTGTTTTGCCATACTTGCCTACCCATTTGGGATTAACATGCCTTAAATGGCCAACAATAGCACTTCAAATTCAAAATAGACATTTTTTTTTTTACATTGAAAACTGCAATATTCATTTTTGTGTATGCAAACGAGGCTATGATCTATCAAAAGTCAAAGCATGAAAATGAATGTAAATAACAAAAACACAGGCTAGGAGAGCGATACTGACCCAATTATAAACTTGAATCTTAATCCAGAGGGTATAGTATTGATTTTGCCCCCCCCCCCCTACCAGAACAGATTTAACTCATTTGACTTGCTCTCAACAAATTTTCTTACTGCCTTAGTTTAACAAGACAGTGAAGGTCAGAGCCTGCAGACACAAAGGGGCAAGTTAAGGCTGAAGAAGCACTAATGCTTTTGTTTTATTGACCTTGTTAAGTCTCCTAACTACATGCAACCCAATCAAACTGGGTTTCAGAAGTAGGCAATGTGGCTGGACTAGTAGGTGACTGTAGCTTTATAGTACCTTTTAAAGTCAAAACCACAGGGGGGGGGGGGGACTGACTTCGGACTGATGCCGCTTTGGGGCTTTCCTTGATTGCCCCAGTAAAGAAATCTGTCAATCATTCAATAATGGTTCTGAGCATGCGTGACATGCAAGGATGTTTTTGATCGTGGTGATTTGCCTGTCAAATATGAACTCGCTTTTCGATGTTTAATTGCTGTTAGCTTTTCTTTGCAGCTGTACAGAGTTGAAACAATCCATTTCTGTACATTCTGAATCTGTGGTTACGCCTTCCTCGTCAAAAGATATCTGATACTTTACGAAAGGAATTTGGAACGTTTTAGGTAGTTGTGAAATTTTATTTATTATGAGACTGCCACAGCTGCTGACTTGTCATGCAGCATATTTCCAGTGTTGTGTTCAAAGTGTTCCCTGGCCCCCAACCTTGACACCCAGTGTGTAAGAGACAGTTTTTGCTTGAGTGTTTGTAGCTCAACTCAATTCCCATACTTTTGGATAAAATTTGAAATAAAGGTCATATAGTTCACAATTTTTTTGTCAATGAACTGCACAGGGAAGTAGACAGTAAATATTTCCTTGTAGGTGGCAACACCCCCTGGATATTGGCACACGTTGATTGGGATGGACATTGTATTGCAATGCATGATGAAAAAGTGGAATAAATAACAAATAATTATTTCAAGTTTACTTTGGCCAGATTTTTTCATCCCTCTCACTTGAAAAATTAATAATGGTGTGTCCAGTCCCTGCTTACAAAGTACTGTACATCGGTTGAAGGGCAGTGAGGTGAACAATGCAAACAAACATGGCAGCATTTATGAAGAAGCAGGCTACATTTTAATAAACTGACCTTTAAATCAGGCATCTGGTGCAATTCTACCAAAACAGACATGATGGCCATAACCCAAGGATTTGGTGGTTTATACACTATGCTTTTAGCAGATGATTCTATGACTTTAGCAACAAATGGAACCACATACAGCATTTCCTGCAATAGATTATCACCTTTTGATTAAAAACCACTGTCAAAAGGTTTTTTTTTAAAAAATTAACGTAAATGGCATCTCCAATTTTGCAAAAAAAAAAAAAATACAAAACAAAAAAAGACCAAGTCACAACAAGGCACAGATCCAGACTTAGTAACCCACACAGACTCTTCAAGAATCTACCACCATTAGAGGGTGCCAAGCCTCTACCCCTCATTTCCAACTAAAATGCCTTTCACCAGCAGCCACATTATCATTATCATTATCATTATCCTAATAATTGTTCTTCTTCAGGGACAATTTCCAGAATGACCCACCTGTTGCCCTTTGAAATAAGCTTCAATGATCAAAGACTTGAGATCAAGATCCTGCAAAGAAGCAAAAATATCTCAATTAAAGCCTTGGCATAACTGTCACAAATGGTGTAGGGCTCACGATTCCCCTGCCTTAACTGCAAGCCTAGATATTTTCCTGAAGATCCCCACACCTGCTTGCTTCTTCAGCATTGAGGGGCATCCCAAAACATTTCAGTCATATTTTGGGTGACAAACTGTTTTGTACTGACTGTAACTTCAAAAGGAAAATGTTCCAAGTCATGAAACATTGCAATATTGCTTTGTTTTCTACGGTCTTAACAGCATGTCAAAAGTTAATTTTTAGAATTATAAACAAATGATAAATTTAGGAATTGCTTTTCAGACATGGCCCCTGGTTGCAAAATTTAATTTGAATTGCCCTGGAAGTGAAACCTTAGTGAAAGCCCAGGCTGAATCTGTTTTAAGCACTTTAAATATCTTTTTTACCTTCATAAGGATTGGTTTGTTTCTTGCTAAGGTCTGCAATCCTAGCCAATGACCAAGATTCTTCAGTAGTGATCGATCAGAGAAATTTGCTGGAACCTTGTCAGATTGCAGGAGCACCTGCAAAAGAAACAGGAACCTGTTGACAATAAAGAAAGAAAGGAGAGGAGGGAAGAACACACTATTGAATAGGATTACATGTATATTGCACTGAATGTCTGAAATGAAGAGCTTCATTTGTCAATGATTACTCAAGTATCCCCACGTCACCAATGAAAGCCAATAATTAATTTAGGAATGAAGAGCCACAATGCTCACATAACTTAATAATCTAATTTTCTTTTAATTTTTTTTATAGAATATTTTAACAAATTTGACTAGTACATGTACCCTTTACAGACCCTTCCAGTCAAAACTCAAACTTGCCATAGGGAGGATCATCAATAATTCTTTTCAATGCTTGGAGACACTTCTGTGCCTTTTTCCTTCCACTGATTCAATAAGAATGAAATTAAGGCTTTGCAGACGGATTGCTGGCCTTATTCTGCCATGAAAGCGCTATCCTGCAGACACCAAGGATTTCCAAGGTACCCACCTTCCAATCAAGTGAGGCCACTGGTCAATCAAAAATATCAAACTGTATTCAAACCTTTATGTTTCTGTACGTTTCCTTGAGCACTTCCCTAGCAAGGTTTGTTAACTCTACTGATTCCATGAACTCCAAATACAGCTGATGATAGTTGGGTTCTATACTGGCTCTTTTCATGACCAGATACTGTGTCATCCACAATATGTATTCACTTTGGATCAGATTTCTGAGTTCTTCAGCCTTTGGAAAAAATTTGAACAATGCAAAACATAACATCAAACTTGTTTATTATTAATAATTATTTCAAAATTATTATTTACTTGACTTCAAAAATGTTGAAAATGCATGTTGTGGAAAACTTTCTATCACAATGGAAAAAAAAAAACTGCAATAAAGTAGCCAGATTCATTTTGTGATGCTGCAGGTAAGTGCTGAGAATATTCTGAGTCAACTACAGAGGGCCAAATTTTCAGCGGCAAGTCACATAAAAAAATCCCTGATTTTGCATTCTATTATGTTAATATCAAAATTTCTATTTCTCACAGACCTTAGAAAATAAAATAGTCAAAAACCCTTGCTTCAAATTTACTTAAAATATTGCATTTTTCACTTACATAATTACTGAAAAATGATAAAAATGACACTGACATTTACATAATATAAAAATGTTACTAAAGAAACACTGACTTACTTTTTGTTGTAAATTTGTTTGTGAAATATTGTTAAAGATAAAGTGCACTTTGTCTTGAACAGATTCTGGAGGTTGAACTATTTCACTTGTTTCAGTTGCACCCAAAAGTGTATCAATGTTATTTGCTGTTGCAATGGATGGTTCCTTGCTTCTAACAGGAGATGATGCAGAAGCATTTTCTGACAAGAAAATTAGTAATATCACACCATAGTGAGAGCGGCTCTTTTGATATTGCAACGTAAATGAATGTGATAGTTTCACTCAATTTGAACGCATGACATTACAAGCAAACTTATGGAAAGGAAACGTTCTAGTAATGAAACATACTTCCAATTTAATCATTTAACTAATTATGGCTAAAAGTTTTTCCAGCAAGCTCAAACTTGAGACCACTGATCAGCCTTAGGGTTAGAAATGCAACTGAGCACCAGCCCTGAGTTATTCACAGGACTCTTGTCGCAGATGCATTAACATTTTGTACTTCCATGCATTGAGTAACAAAGGTACAATCACACTGGACCAGTTAGTGCAAACCCATTTCTTACTGAAATGGGGGAAGCACAAGTTAGGTTTTCATTAAGCAGAATTAATTTACAAATCTTAACACCACAAGCATATAATGGACCACAGCAAGTCTTTTAATGAAGACAACTTGTAATATTGTGTTCCACGGTGTAGAGAGGCCAAACACAACTCCGATCGGTCAAGATAGGAAATTCAGAAAAGACCTCAGAGATTAGCTCTAACAAGTACATCTTTCAAAGACCTCCCTTTTCTATATGAAATCCAGGGAGATGCCATTTGTTCATTTGAATATGTTTGAGATTGGGTGATGAAGTTCCTGAAACGTGCATCTAACTCAGCAATGGTTCTTATTGTGGGAAAGCGCATAAAAAGAGGAGCAGGATATCATATGGAATTGACTTGCGAGTTTAAATTTCAAGGAGACAAATTTTCGTTAAAAAAGGAAAACTTTGATGTACTGTAATGAAAATAAAAAGCTAACTGCAATTGACATTACAATGTTTTGTCAATTCTTGGAGAGTGTGAGATTAAAGCCATGTTCACACTGAACGTTGATTGTGATCAACTGAAGTATAATTCAGGCTATTATACTCCACTTAATTTTATTCAATTATGGTTCTGTTCACATCTGCGAAAATTCAAATACAATAGGCAGGATAACCTCGCAGTGTGAGACAAAATGGCGCCGTAACGCGTGGCTGTCACGATTATCATCACCATCATGTGCTTGAGGCGAGAAGAGAACCAAGGATAGCTTCTGAGAATAGAAGAACACAAATCCAAACCTTCGCTCCATAAAGCGATTAGAAGTTTTGTCTGTTCATGCCACCACGTGCTCGCCAATCAGTTCAATTACGCACTGTAATTACTTCAAACAACCCCCTTTGAGGATGTTTGAAAAAATTATAATCCAATTATAATCAGGGACTAATTAGTTGATGTGAACTCATTTCATACTTAATTCGATTATAATTCGATCATAATCAAGGCCTAATGTGAACAAACCCATATTTAAAATCAAACCCATTAACTTTGTCATAAATTTTCTTGATATCGTTTACTGTCCACTTACGGGAGGATATCTTAGACACTGTGGACCCCGAATAGGTGTCTGTGTTTGCTTACGAGAGATGTCCGCTTACAGGAGGTTAAATATGTAGTGTTTTTGAGGAGAAATCGCTAGGACCAGGGTTTGGTGTTTGCATTTGGGAGGTGTCTGCTTGCAGGAGGTGTCCGTTAATGGAGGTTTGACTGTACAGATGTGTGACAAAACTCAGGAGACTTCATTCTTTGTCTCCTTCATTAAAAATAGTGTGTGAAAACATTTACTTTCAAACAAAATACTCAAGAGTGTTGAACACAAGACCTACAATTATTGGGATGACAAAGTGTCTAATCAAGTGAGGTCTATACCAAGTACATGTACATGACAAACTCCTGATGAAGAGACAACCAGAGTTATTGTAATAATTATTATCATTTATACAGTGTAAACATAAGAGTTGCATTTGTATCAAGACCTACCTGAAACAGATGAAGACTTTGTGGAAGAGAGAGATGTGGCAGTTGAGGTGGAAACCAAAGGAATTGATGGAGGTAGAGGAACAGATGGCCCTGGAGGAATACTAGGACCAAGAGGTAAAGATCTGCTTACTGCAGTGCTAGTAAAAGTTGAGCTGCCTGGTGCGCTTGTTAGTGTTGGCGTTGTTCGGTTCAGTAGTCTTGATGTTAGTGGCTCCTGCATATGGATAGAGTGAGAATAAAGTAATAATTATAATGTTGATGAAGGGAGAAATGCTAAATAGTAAATAGAGTGTGGGCACAACAATTTTATGGGCAGAATAGTGAGACATGGCAGAGCCACTGAAAATTCCCTGAAGCTCTCCTGCAGAACATTAATAAACATTCACTTTCTAAATTATACATTTCCCATTCTGTAATTGAGATACAAAGTACAATGATTAAATGTACAGGTACTAGGATTTACATACATTTAAATGAATACTGCATTTCTCTTGGGTGTGACCCTCATGAATTCTTAAGTATCTACAAGTATGTGGGTGTATTGCCCCAACGTACATGCAACAACCTCAACTTTCAACTTTTATAGTGATGATGCACTCATTACAGTAGTTACCAAATTAACTTTAAAATTGTAAAAAGGTAAACTACTGCAGCCAAATAACAACTTAAGGAGTGTACAGTGACCGGAGTAGTCCTCTAATAGTTTTCAAGCTGGTAACTGGTAACAAACATCTTTTCTGAAGAATATTCACCAAAATTCAACTTGAAACCACAAAGCTCCTGCCTAGAAATGAGGTTGGATTCAAGAGCTGTTTGCACACTACATGTATGTTGAAATAGGTTTGCACAGAAATCTCTTATGTAGGAATAGACTTAACACCTGAATGTTCCTTCCTCCTAACAATGGTTCCCTTGACTGTTGTCCATACTCAATGTATTCTATCAAGGAGTGAGGAAATTCCATAAAGTGCGGAATTGACGCAAGATGCTGGCAATAGTGAGGATAATCTTTGAGCCTACAGAGGTAAAAAACAAATAATTTTTTACTGTATCTTGAAATTTCTTTGGTTTTACGGGCTTTCATCAAGACATTATGTCTCAATTTTTTTCTCAGAACAATCATATTTTAATATTATTGCACCAGCCAGAGCTACTGGTTCTATGGTAAGGCAAATTCAGGAGATTTACAGCAGTAAAATATGTCACCTTGTCTTGAATCGATCCAAAGCAGCAATTCCAAACATGTACATCTTGGAACCAAATGGTTTCCTCAATGCTTCTAAAACATAGCGAAGTGCAATTCCCAGAGCCATGTATCTAAAAATTAACATCACACATATTTGAACTTTATGACAACAAAAGAAATAAACCTGTTGTTTCTATTCATTAGGACAAAGTATTGCCCAAGTAAACAAATGAAAGCAAGGCCATCCCCAGCATGGTTGTTTATGCCCATAATTTTTGTGCATAAAGGAAACTTCACTGCAATACCTTGGGAGTAAATAATATTGCTGAAGGAGAACACAACAATGTCTAACCAAGACAATCAGCCTAATTCACATTCATCCCCTTTTTCATAAATTTAATAATGTATTGCTAATTATAATCCATCAAATATTTTTGCTCGCACGCGATTGGTCTAAACGCGTCACGTGGGCGAATATTCCACAGCTAAAACTGGGGAATATCCGAGGATATTCCCCAATGATATTCCCAAATTTTTAAAACCGACTTCAAGGATTCAAGTCTCACATTAAAATTCATGTTAGGATGGCAGAACGGTTTGCTTTCGTAACAGAAGAAGAGATAAACCTGCTGGTCGATAGAGCGGTACCAGAAAACACCAAAAAATCCACTTCATACACTGTTAGTGTTTTTGACGGTAAGCTGTTTGTAAATCGTATCCACCACTTGTATCCACACAATTGAAAAAGTATGTTTTCCTTTCACTGAAATGTTGTACTTTTTCCCCAAGCATAATCTTTTAACTGAAGCCAAGTCTGTTCGAAATTCTGGAAATGAACATTGAATGAAGCCAATTGACAAACTTTGACGTGTTGACATATGATGGACTGGCAGATCCCACTTGTTGCAAAAAATATTTGAAGGATAATAAACACACTGTTCGCTTTTTGGAACAGATAATGTCTGCGGACAAATATCTGAGCATATTTTCGCACCAAATGAAGGCTATTGTTTATATACATGTATGTGATTTGTATTGTGCAAGCTAATTAAGGCCACAACTTTCGAACATTCCGCAATTTGTATAATTTGATGACGTCATAGACGTAATTTACAACTTTATGACTTGTTAGTCAGAAGAACTGTGAGACACCACTGGGTAAAATGTCTTTCTTTGATTTAAGTTAACATTTGCCTTTCCCTTACTACGTAACTTCAACTCTGTAATTTAGATTTTGAACGTCTACACTCCCTGCGATGACCGTGAAATAAAGGAGTAGTTTAAAACTGTGGAAACTCTTCAGCTAGCAACACAAACAAGGTCACAAATAGTTTTCTTTCTGATACACATGCATGTACACATTGGATCTAATAGGACTTGGAAAGGCTTGCATGCACAATTCTTTTGAGTCAATTGCCCTACCGGAATGCAATGATGGTCTATCACCCCAGTAAACCTGGAAGACTTAATTTAGATCCACCAAAGCAAAAATGGGTGTAAATACCTTAATTGTAGGGGACTTAGTGTCCTATTGTATTTAACACCCACCTTAGGGTGAATCTTTACATAATAATAATAATAATAATAATAATAATAATAATAATAATAATAATAATAATATGATCAGAGAACAATTTGCTGCTAGACAGTGTAGAGTATGCATGCCTTTACTCATTTTGACAAAATAAACTTACAGAAAAAAACTGATGAGATTTGTATGTACTCACGTCACTAATCCTTGCTCAATAATACCACCAAATAAGCAAGCCGTTGTGTGAAGTTCCTTGTCAGGATACTGAGGAAAGAATCTGTACTCTTCAAACAAGTTTCGAAGCATGCAGAGAAATATATCCTGTTAAAAGAGAATAATGATTTTGTGGTCCATAAAAAGTCTTACGTCATTTTAGATGGATAGTTCTGTTAGCCTAGAAGCTAACTTTCCTTTGGCTCATCTTCTTAGGATTGATCTTTTCAGGCGTATTTAAGGAGGAAAGGCCAATTATTACATCCACAGGAGAGGGTAAAGGTACTGTACTTGCAGATTTTTCAACACTGTGCATTACCCAGTTCCTGGAGGGAGCAATGTGATTCCTGCATGTAGCACTTGACGCAATTATTTTGTGTTTGGTGCAAGGGTGGTAACATACTTTTGAGCTGTACTGTAGTCACAAGAGACAAACACACAGAGCTACATACACAACCCCCATTCCTATAGAAGACTGAAGAGCATTTACACCAGAGTTTTAGGCCTTATAATTTTACATTTCAAAATGAAGTGAAGTATGTTCATGGAGAGTGAACCTGTCATGTGGAAAGAACAAACAGGTTGTGATTGATTTTAAACCCAAATAATCTTCTTAATAATTGCAAAATTTTGAAGCAATAATAATACAAATGACACAAAGCATGAACATACCCTTTCCTTTTTAACTGGTGAATCCTTGAATTTCTTGAGCATTTCTAACACCTCATCAATGCTAATTGTTGGATTAGGTGGGTGATTGTAAATCCTTTGAAAGTATGAATTGGCTTCATCTTCCACTTCTTTTGTAAAAGACTGGTCCATACCCGGCCAGACCTGAGACACATCTGCTGTTGATACTGAGGACAACAGTAAAAAAACACAATCAAGACAACACAAGAAAACGAACTTTACTACATGCTCTTGCTGTACATGAAAGTTTAATTATTAATTTTTACCTAAGATGATCACTCATTCAGATTACTCTTACATGTACATTCTAGAAATATATAAAGTCAGCTAAAAAGTATTTTAACCATATTTATACACTAATTGTCTATTTGTAGTTTTAGGTCCTGTGCCTGGTTTTATGTATTACTACATGTACTTAAAAGGTCCCGTGAAAACCACTTTAAGTGATGAAAGCCTCTGTAATACCATAATCATCATAATTATCATTATCATAATTATTATCATATCTTAAATACTACTCCACAGAGACTGCCCTTCTCAAGGCACATGATGACATTCTGACAAGCATGGATAGACAAGAAGTTACCCTCCTTGTATTCCTAGATCTCAGTGCAGCCTTCGACACCATTGATCATAAGACCATGGCTGAACTACTGGAGATTATGGATAAAGCCCTTTTCTGGATTAAATTGTTTTTGACGGGAAGAAAACAACCCATGGTGGTCGAGCAACAGCAATCACATGACTATGATGTCACCAGTGGAGTCCCACAAGGCAGCTGTTTAGGACCAATATTGTTCATCATATACGCATCGCATCTGTTCCATGTTGTTAAAAAACATTTACCAAATATCCAAGCGTATGCTGACGACAAACTTTTCTTTTAGGCCAGATTCTCTAGAACATGCATTCCTTGTAATGGAACAATGTATATCTGATATCAAATCTTGGATGGCTCAAAACTTTCTTAAGCTTAATGATAACAAGACTGATTTCGTGATCATAGGATCGTGCCAACAATCTACAACATCCACGAGGATTCATCCCAAATTAAACAAGTCTAAACAGTGAGTAACCTCGCAGCCTAGTTCGACTCCTCCATGACAATGAAAACGCACATTGGCAATACTTGTAGCAAAGCCTTTTCTGGCTTATAAAAAATAAAAAAAGATCAGAGAGTTTTTATCAGTAAATACCATTGAAACATTGAGCCATGTTTTTGTGACATTGAATATTGTCTACTGTAACTTCCAACTATATTTTTTTAAAGTTTGTACATACTTTTACTGAAATTTTACATATTGTTAATTCAAGTATTATTGTTAAGTGCTTAGAATTTTATAGAAGCTCTATATAAATTCCTTTATTATTAATTTATTATCTTTATTATTATAATACTTATTATTCTTTTTTAAATAACAATCATTACTTATCATTATTGCTCAATATTTTTGTTATTAAATAAAAAGAAGTACGATTGTTTGTCTCACAATATAGACACTTTTGGTCATACATAGATTGCGTACTGCTGGTCTTCTTCAGGCGACAAGGCCAACTGTTTAGGTGCTACTATATGACTGCACAACATCGTGAGACAAAATTAATGACTGTAAGTTTTATTATTTTACTTACCACTACCACAACCTATAATCACCTCTTTATGACATTTTTGTCATTGTTAAAAAAGAAAACAGAAGCGAACCAAGTGAACCCACCGGTGCGTAACTTATCAGCTTGATTCCTTGACTGAGATAAAAGCGTTGTTTGCTGCTGCTGTTGTTGTAGTAAAGAACTTCCTCCAAGCTGTTTTTGGATTCCAAGACCAGCTAACAATCTGGCATTATCTATTGCTGATCCTCCAAAAGACTGTGCCAGACTGCCTGCTTGGTGCAATTGCTGCAGCAAGGGGTTTTGGGAAGAACTGAAACTTGGTGATTGAAGGCCAGAGCTTGAAGTAGCACCTGGAGTGCTAAGAGGAAGCTGCCCCAGTTGGGATGGTGGTTTCTGCACTGCTGCCTGTGATGGGAGGCCTGAACCTATACTACCCACAGCTCCCACGCTGCCTGAGGGTCCAAGTGCATTGCCCGTAAGGGGATGGGGTGGGAAAGATGGTAACTGCGAGGTGGGTGTGGCAGGTGTGGGCGGAAGAGATGAAGTGGGAATGTTGAGTCCTGTGAGCGAATCAAGCTAAAAGACAAATTCAGACCTTTAGAATATAAAACAACCTGGACTTTTCAGGTGTCTGTAACAGACAATTGCTTAAAATTGTCCACGTACAGTAAATGCAAAGATCATTAATTTGATTTTTTCTCTTTCTGTCTATAGCCCACACTTCAAATAAATAGATTATACATTTCTTTTATTGAGTCCTTTCACAGAACACATGAGCCCAACAACTTGACGTGCTCCCAACTAAGTGGCTTCATACATTGTAGCTCAATTGGTAAAGCATTGCACTGGGTTTGAATCCCATTGGAGCTTACTGAATTCTTCACGTATCTCGACCAGATAAATGCAAGGATCATTAACTCTCTTTTGTCTATAGCCCTAACTTCAAAGAGATATTACATGTAGCTTAGTTTGCTTTTTGATTCCCCTTAATGGAGGGGAAGGGAAGGGGTGTGGAGCAACCTTGTGGACCCTTGAATCATGTACATGTATATCCAACTGAATACTTAGAATATTTATTATGAAAACAGGTAAAAAGAAACTTGCAAACCCAACCTTAACCCATTGACCCCTGGGAGTGAGACTTAACAGATTTTACACATCAACTGGGGGGGGGGGGGGGGAGGGGGGGGGAGGGGGGCCAAGGGCACCTGAGGAGGCAATAGGTTAAAAGTTAAACAGTACCTGTCCAGCCAATACATTTTGAAGTTGTCCGCCATCCAAGCTACCTTGTCGTTTAAAAGGAATTCCAACCACAGCAGCACTGGGCCGCACCTTGACTAAAGGACCATGGTTTGTCAGCATTTGACTTATGGTTTCAGCCAATTCAGGAGATGCTTGCCTGTGACATGCAAAGAAGTTTGATTTAAGACTTGAGTGGAGTTTTTTCGGAATTCAAAGGCAGACAAGCTGAAGAGCAAAGAAACTTTACAAGTTTTCAGAGGCACAATAATTATTATAAACATCTCACCCCAAAAATGACTGAAGGCAGGAAAGCATAGTTACAACTGTCTCCTGTGGTAGCTGAACACTCTTAGGAAGTTCTTTATCTAAGGACATACCCAATAAGTAAGGACAGCGGCGTCGCAGAAAAGCAACACAGGCTTGCCCAAATTCCTCCTGGAAAAAAATACCACCCACATAAAATTGGTATACTGTAAACTGCAACATTGTCTTTAAAATATTGACAAAAAAACACCACACTTATAGACCCTTTGCATAAATGGCGCTCAAATTTGAATAACAATAATGGATACATCCTTAGCCTCCTCTTTATGTTTCAAGACAAAGGATTTTTCTCATGAATGTGAGGCTAAGGATTTATCAAGTATTGTTATTCAAATTTGGGTGCCATTTATGAATGCAAAGGGTCTATAAGCTCTCTCTGCATGCATTTCAATACCTGGTGTTCCTTGAGTTTGTCCTTTAACCATTTGTCCAGCTTTAGATATTCACGACGAGATGCAAGGGCAGCAAGGTCAATCACAAACACAAATGGAGAGCCATTCAATAACATGGACAATGCCTAAAATGACAATGGAATCGGCAGAGATTTAAGAAAACATAATCTTTTATTTGAGATAGACATTGTCTACGATTTCGCTCCTGAAGAGCTCCACAACAATGAGTCAAATCCTGTGGCTTTAGACAGAGGAAATTTTTCAAGCGACCAGAGAGAAAGGGTACACATCTATTGCAAAATTTACTGCATAAACTCATAATAAATTTGTGGTATTGCTCAATAGTGCAAGAACCTAACCAATGACAAAGTAGCATGCTTCATACAAAACCTGGTCAGTTATTTCTGTCAGCAAGCCCCAAAAAAATCCTTGAACCTTTGAAATTTAGTTTAATTTTGGTTGGTGAAAAGGTGTTTTGGTAGAATTGAACCCCTTTTGAAATTCCATCCTCCTTATTGTGTCATTTGTGTCAGACGTAAAATTCATGTTCCGAAATTAAAACTCTCAGAAATTATTCCACTGTCACTTCCACATTGGACCCTTGCAAGATATGATTTACATTCATAATTTACTTTACTTTTCCTTAGTCCTGTGTGCAGCTGGACATGTAACTCAAAACCTAAGGGAAAACCTAGATATTGTCCGTTTGCGGAACGGCTCCCAAAAGCTTGTTCCGATATCTCGCAGTTTTTCAGGGATTTCTGTACCCCTGTCTGACTGGCTAGAATCTTATGCACATGGGCATTTACTCACTCAACAAATCGCGCTATTCTTTTAATGAAATGTCGGAAGGAGAGTTCAAAGCCCTAAAAGCTCAGAAAAAAAAAAACCCTTGAAAACCATTATCTCAAGAGTGTTGATTGTGTAGTGAACAGTTACAGTACCCAGTAAAAAGAGGCAAACAATGACCACAAGCAAAAACTAAAGAGGATCTACAGTAAATGTTGTTAACCCATTCAGCAGCCCCAATGAATGAGTAAAATTAATAATGGTCTGTCTTTAGACAGAGCAAAATCTGTAAGTCTTGCTTTCAGGAGGGGAAGAGTAAAAATTAATGTTGATAATATAATTTTCAGTTTTAGCTGATTGGCTTCTTCCTTGAAACACTAGTAAAAACAGTTTATCTTTTCACAACAACAATAACTTATTACAACAATGAGTTATACAAATTTGTTATCCATCATGCAAATTTGCAGAGCTAACCTGGGCAGGAATCTTTAGACTACAGTGTGGTTAAATACATTAAGAACGATTAGCAGCTTTTTATGTTTGAATAGTTGTAAAGAAATTGAAATGAATAGATACAAATATTGTTAACAAGCCAAGTTGAAAAAATGAAAAGAAAAGAAATGACAGACAAAACAAACTAACCAAACTCATACATGTAACTACTTGTTAAAACTTTGACAATAATGGAAAACAATGGAAAGATAAACAAACCAAATATTCCTTTGTTCCCTAATTATTAGTAAATGTCAATTGTACACTGTAAGGCCCTTGCCTTCAGGTCTTGAGCCACATCTAATATTCTTGATAGCCTGCCTTGATCCATGTCTCCTTTTGAATACCATTCAGCCATAGCTTGCATTACAAGTTGACGAATCGATGCTGACTGACCCTTAGGGAGGCAAAAATAAAATAAAGTGTTCTACAGGGAACTCAGTCTAGCAGGTAACCTGTTTCATGTGTCACAGGTGTTCCTGACAGTGGACACCAGCAGAGCTGTTCACATTCTCTTTTACGACTTCAAATTTAAAAAAATTTGCTTTGAAGTTTCAAATCCAATTTGCTATGAGAAAACAAGATTTCAATAATATCGATCTACTTGTACCTACAGTAAATCTGAAATCCTAACCTTAATAGAAAACTAAACTGACTTCAACAATTTACTTATAGACATCAGGCACACTTCAAATCAGCATCTTTTGTGCAAAGGGCTGCCAAGCAGAGCACCATACTCATAGGAACCCATGAGTTGCTTTTCCATAACAAAAACAAATGGTCAAAAAGCCTGTCGGGTGAAGGTGGGCCTTTAACAAAATAGTGATTATAAGTTAAAAATATGATCATTTTCAACTATATCTAACATACTGTACCTGTCCATGCCAGACATAGTGTAAAACACTGCCAGAATTAGGATGATTGGCCAGGAACACTGGGATGAGTTGTAAAACAAGCTCATTTCGCAGTGTATGCCACAGGGGCTAAAAATGAGAAATACAGTAAGGTTGTTAAGCTTTGATTTATGATGCTTCATCCAAAATGATAAAAACATGCAAAAAGTGCAAGGTTCAGTGCTGTTCAATAAAGTTAAGTCCCTTTGTCATTATTTCTCAAACTTGACCCCTGAAAGTCGTAGGGTGTGAGGTGAGGTGGGTTAACTCTTGATGGGAACAATATTCAGTCCACACCATGAGGGGATGCCATTTTCAAATTGCATCTCATTCAAAGCAAAAGTAACAAAAACAAACCAGTCTCCCTTGCCAGCCTGTTGGCAAGAACATAAAACAAGAATGCCAGGGCTAATAAAACATTCAGAAGCAAAACAAATTCACTTACATTGATCTGTAGTAAAGCAAGCAGTAAAACATCCGGGCAGTGCTTCAAAGGAAATGTGAACAGTGATTTGACTGTCTCATAATGACCTGCCTCAGCTAACCTCAGAAGTGTTTCAGACAGATTGAGTGACTTCCTATGGGAAATTCAATGCAAAGACAGATTTTCTTGAAAAATGTAACAGTTCAATTAGAATATGAGGAGTGGGGAGAATAACGAACGGCTTAAAGGCTTGTCCAAACAACAAACCACTTTGCAATAAAACAGTGGTCACACACATATCTGTTTGACCACATGGATTTGTTTTAGCAAGTTTTAATGCGTTTTATGGCATTGGGTGAGATATGAAATCTGCCAACAATTCTCTTGTTCTCAGATTTGGTGAGTGATGTTTGACCCATGAATGGATATTTAGTCTACTAGTTTGGATTAAGGAAATGTTCATGAAATGTACTCTTGATCTTAACCTAATTCTAACACTTCAATGTGCATTGCATCTTAACTTGAGCAGCTGACTCTTGCATTTTCCGACATCGTTACTACAGGTAGTTTAGACAAAACATGACATTGTGTATGGCTCCAATAATTATCATACCATATTCCCAACATAATACGTTCAAACTTTGATTATCCTCCGAGATTTTCATGCATAATAATTAGTCATATTTTACGATCCAGAGCAAAACAGTGTTCCTTCAAATTATGAGATGAAAGTCAAATTCGAACTGAACATTTTTATTTTTTCGCTTCAAAACACAAATCTGTTTGCATTATTTTCGTGCTCACACATGCCATAACTAATGCCATGCATTTCACTGAGCTATGATTGGCTCAGATTTGCTCCGTTGCCAAGTGAAATTCTATGCTCCATTAGCTCAATCAGCGTGGTTTGAAGAACAGGAAGTAGATTCGCGTCAAAATGAATTCATTACATCATGTCTACAAAATGTAAGCAATCCATTCTTACCAAAAAAGATAAACCACAGGCGGACCACCCTCTGTTGGTGTTGTTGTTATCATTCTGTAGAAGGATAAATATCGTACATTACAGTGGTTGTGATTTGCTTGGTTTGACCAAAGGAAATAATTCAATGAAAGAAGTTGAAGCATTTGAATCTATTGGAATATACCAATCAGTGCCACAGGATTGTTGGGCACTACCAAGGAGGGGTGGGGAACTGCTAACAGTCGTGTTGCACTGATTGGCAAATTCAACTCAAATGCTTAGAATTCCTTTGGTCTGGTTTCTTGCACTGATCATGTTGAGAAAGCTATATTATGGAATTAAGGATTGCCTTCCTCTGTGAATTTTCGGAAGATGAAGCTCAAATTCGGTAAAGTTATAGGGACATCTCTAATCGATTGGATGCTGGTGTTTTTTTAGGTGAGAATTTCACTGATTTGGCATCAGTTCAAGCTTGAACAAGATGAGGTCACTAGCCGGCAGCTGGGTGCTGCCTACCTTGTCAGTTTTCTTGACAGTCTAACTGTTGAATGAGAAAAGATCTCACAAAATGATGCCTCAAACAGCTCGGAATGACCAAAAGTACATCAAACAGGACTCAGTTGACGCTATGTTTGATCTTTCATTGAATTAATTATTTGCTTTCAAACTTCATTGCCAAGCAAATCCCAACTACCACCATAATGTATTTATCCGTCTACAGAACGATAACAACAACACAGAGTGTGGTCAACCTGAGGATAAACAGTCCATTATTTAGTGATTAGAAAAGGCAACAGTGAAGTTCTCTCTATTTCTGATGTTAAGGACTGGCTTAATGCCAAGAAATAATGAACTTCCAACTTCATGGCAGTTTTTGGACAAACAAGTTTTAGCAAGCGTTGTTATTTTCTGGTTGAAAATGAAGACAGAAAACGGTCACAAACACCAAAGCTTAAGAAGTGTTTGACATAGATGGAAAGACAAAACAATGTTGACACTATTACACCCACGCGGCTTCAAAGAATTTGCGACGTGCACATGCTTAGCAGCTCGAAACAAACTGATTTACTTCAGCATTTTAGACTGGTCAACGTGAAAACGTTTTTGGATTACTTTTAATTAATTATTATAAAGACTCGTAGAAAGATAATTTTTGGGCAACTGTTAATAGTTTTTCCAACAACAATTTGTAATTGTGTTTTATTCCTGTGTGATTGAATGTTACTCTTCTCTAACTTATAAATTCAGTTTTGTTTTTGGCTCATTAACATTCATATTTCGATTATCCGGAATCCCAATTATCCAGACTATTAAGCCTAGATGTAGTTCCCACAAATCTGGATAACTGAGGTTCAACTGTAATAATTATTTTGACAAACATAAATTTTCCAATTTGCTCAGGGCTTAACAGTGATTCCAAAATATGTTGACTTTAGCTTGCAATATTTCAAAGCATTGAGGAACTTGAACAAAATGAGATGAAAACTCAGTATTGAATATAACCTAAGGTTGTTAAAAAGGGAGGCAGTATAATTATACATGTACCAATCTATGAAAAGGCAGCAAGTCAAATGGTTAGGACACTTGACGTACAACAAGAACGTCCAGGCTTCCAAGTTCACTCAACGATGTAGCTGCATGATGTTGTCCTGTATACATGAAGATCTCTGGATCAACATTCTGATTGTACACTGTATGTGTACTCATAGCCAGTGATTGGTCTGCCATCTGCTTATAATTTGCTATTCTACACAAGAATTGTTGTGTTTGTCTCGTTAAGGAAGTGCTCAAAAAGTATAATAATTATACTTTCAACACAACTTTTTAGCAAGCAAATGAAAAGAAAAATGACAAAACTTTAATATTTGAAATTTATGAGAGGCTATTGTAATTTTTGTATACTACTTCCCCACCGACGCAGCACCAGTTTCTTTAGAAACTAACCCTTCATTATTGAAATCTATCATCTGGCTCTAACATTTCGCTGGGTTGTTAGATACAAGCTCTCTGCCATCTACCAGAATATTTTTACACAATTCTCAATAGAAATCACATGATGGGACATCTACATGTTATTCCACCACTCTATTAAGATTACGTGGTGGAATCAAAAGCTCCTGTTCCCAAACAAATCTTGACCATTAATTTTGTTGAATTTTGCCAAAGTTCTGCCTGCAGCTGCAGCTGCATTTGCTAGCTCTTACCATGTGGCTGTCTCTCTGTTATCATCCTCCGGTGCTGTCTTCAGCAGATCAATCACCACTGTGTGGCAAGGGTAATCAGCAAAACAGAAAACATCAGGATTGGATAGCACTTGTTGGATCCAGGACAACTGAAAAAGGAGATGAAAGAATCGACAGAGACAAATAATATTCTTAAGAATGTATACATGTATATAAATGTAATCTTATTACATGTATATAATACATTCTTTTTACTATGCTTGAAAAAATTAATGTTCTAATAGTGCTGGCACCCAAGTAAAGCTACTCAGGGAGTGCGGACATTTATGTCAAAGCCATAATAATTATGTTCTGTACGTCTGTTACTCTATGTTAGGGGGGTTCTTCAATGAGAGCTACAGTGTACCATTTGAATGTGTGATATTGGTTGCAGTCACACTTGAGAAAAACACAGTGTAATGCTAGTGTTGACAGTACTCTTGTGTCAGCTCTCTGGTGTTTTGAATCCCTAGTGAAACACTGAACAATAGAACTTGATTGAACACTAGTGAGCATGTAACTCCCTAATGCAAATGCAACCATAGTCGATGAGGGTCTAGCTGTTAATGCAAACTGTCCAAATGTTTGCCAGCAATATTGAGCAAAAGATCTTGAAAACTACAACATTGAGGATTTTGATCTCCTGGTTTTACAAATATTCATATCAGATGAGGCTGGAAGAAATTTGTTCCTGCATTTTTCAACTTTCAGCTAAATATAACTTAGCTTCATTTTTGCTGGGTTTAAGCACTGATGAGATTTCAAAAAGCCCAATACTGAAAACAGTTTTCTGAATCAGTTATGTAGACAGCTCACTCAAATTGAAGGGGAAATTTAGAGAGAACGTTGCCTTCCTACATGTAGCCTACCGGTACTTGCTTGCACATACACTATTGTTACCTGGCCATCTGTATTTGTCCATGTCCTATACAGGACATCCACTGGAAATATCTCCATCAAACCCCTGTGGCAAGCTGTGAATAGAAGCTGGAGTCCTTCCCGGCTTGGAACATGAAATTCAGGATAATCAAATTCTTGAATAACTTGTCGCCAACTAAGAAGAGGAATCTAAGAAAAAAGAAAGCAGAATCGATTCAAGTCACAAATTCTGTGACACAGTGCAACCAAGATGTTAGTTACCCACAAAATATAATGCTGAATTCCTGGATTTGGAGTTTCTTTTAATTCAATGATGATTATTTTTTGTGTATCTCAAAGTTCATGACAAAATGCCTGAAGTACAAACCATCTCTTTCAAAGTTTGAACAAAGACTTCCACATTCCATGTAGCAGGTCCAGGAGTGAGTTCACTAAGTCCAAGTTTGTCCAAAGACACAGAGCTGCTGCCATAGTTCTGATAAATAATAGCAACAACATTATTGACTCTTGGAGATGTACAAGAAACAATGTCTCACTAAGGTAGCAATAAAAATAGTAATAGTACCTGTGTGACACAAAATCTCTGCAGGATTTTTTTGCAATTCAGACAGGAATCAAGACTTGCATGTGTACGATTGAAAGAATTGGAACACCATACATATAAGGGGTATGTTGCATTTTTGTTCCTACAATCATGGTCAAAACTGTTGGGACAATTCCCGCTAGGTGTGATAACATTAAACAATGCTTTGCAAAGTATCATTGTTTTCTTGCGGCACGTTACCGCAATTAAATTGGCCGCGGCATTCGGTTTCTTTTGTCTTTGCCTTGGTTGTGGTTTTCGTCCAACCTAGAAGACTTAGCAAGTAAACGCTATCGGCAAAGACGAGGTATCACCACCTGCAAATGCACTTGTCTAATAGTTTTGAGCGGTAATAACTGTACATGTACTTTTGTAAGCATGGTACTGTATGTTACAATACTCCAAACTGATTATAAACTGAAAATCTGCAAATTAACCTTACTTGTATAGTAACATGTTCACCAAGGCCAAACACAGTTTTAACCATCATTCCTACACAGTAAAGACAGAATTTTCTTAATTAACCAAAACTAATATTTTAATGGAAACAAAAACACCAAAATTTATAGACAATAAGATAGATTATTTTACTCAGAAAGGTCGAGTTATACGTAGGTAAAGACAGTACATTCGGGACCCAAGTGGCATATTTTTCATATCCTCACTAACTAGTCAAGTAGGGCATGGAGCTCCCAGTGTTGTTTGTGGTCAGGCCTCATTTCATTCATTCATGTGCTGGGTGAAATCGCTAATGGACTGATAGCGGCTGCCAGCGGTGCCTATATATGTTGATGTCCGATCTCACTCATAGATCACTTGCTTGCATTTGAATTTGTCAATAGAAAATGCGCTATAATTATAAATTCATTACCATAACCATTAACATTAAAGTACACCTGTAAGAAATAAGTACATGCAAGTATCATTATTTACCCTCAGATATACATGTAGCTATTATAAGTAGCTAATATCTCTGAGCATTAAACAGAACAACTTTAAGAATCCAAACTGGCCGGAGGTAAACTGGTTGGTCATTTACAAGCACAGCCAGGAGATTGAACCAGGGATTACCTGGAACAAATTCAACAAATGGTCAGAATGTGTCTTGAGCCCAGGATATCTGGATCTGACGTAAAATCCTTCTCTGAACAACAGGAAAATGCTAACACAAAGACTAAATTTTCAAACAACTTGAACATATTCAAGGAGTTCCTTGCAAGTGAAGAAGTGCAAAAATTGAAAAAATTGTTGCCGCCAAGCTGCAACAATTTGTGATAAACTTTGCATGGTGTTAGAAAGAAAAATGGCAGGAACAATGTAAAACAATCCTGTCTATATAATAAAAAGAAAATTACACGATGGCTTGAATATCTGAATTTTATTTTCTTGTGTTAAAAACAATATTTTACTCGCTGCACTCACTTGTAAAATACTGTTTTTACCACTCGAAATAAAATTCATATCTTTGCGCTACTGGGTAATATCCTCTATTATTTCCTGTTTCCTCTCTTCTACTATACAACACTTCTTACCAATAACTCTGGCAACAGATGATGGGGTTATATCTTGAACACCAAAGTGGATTAGAGTATTTTTACATTCATCGACACTAAAATGAAAAGAAAGAGCTGTAAATGATGTAGGATATTATGTATAATTATGAAGCGCTCATGGAACTACAGAAATTGATAATTATACACAAGAGTTGGAGATTATCGCAGTTACACAGCTGCAGCTTCAGCGGTTGCAAAGAAAGCCTAAAAAAATCCAGGATTGAATGGAGCGCTCAAGACTTTTTTTTTTTTGTTTTTTTCAGGCTTTCTTCTGTAGACCAACAGTAACCTTTGACAGAAAAGGAATAACAGCTCCCCTTTGATTTATAACACAACAATCTTTATTCTGAAACATTTGCCACGTCTTCATAAGACTCACCCACAGTACCACTGACCCCAGGGATACAACGGTCAAACCAACACTTCACAACTCCTTTATTTGCTGTGTAACTGCAATAAATCCAACTCTCACATACAATGTAAAGAATTCGTATAACATGCATTGAAATGTCATTAACAGCAGAGACAACACACACCTTAAAGTCATGAGCTAACTGTGCTCAACATGAAAACCATTGTTTCAAATGTTGCTTTCATCTCAATTAATTACGCTACATGCAAGTCAGGAAACAAAATAATTACCTTGCACAACTAGAATATCCTATTTCATGAATAAGGTCAGCTAAATCATCTTCCATCTGACAAAACAGACCAAAATTACAAGTAAGGTTACAAACTTAAAGTTAATAAAGTGATCTCTTGACTGAAACTTCAATAATGAAAATTATATTATTTTTGGTATCTGACAAAATGTCCACTGAATTTGATATTCAATGCAACAGACTGACTTTTTGCAACTTCTCAAAAGAACATAAATGTATAAAAGTAGAACCTACAATATACTTCATCAACTTGACGTTTCCATAACCACACCATTATAAGTGATCTAAGTGTACTTTCAAACCACCTTTACAAACTCTTGACTTACCACAGATTTAGAAAAAATAGATGGTTCTGGAATAAGACTAAAAAGAAAAAGGAAAGAAAATATTTTTTTTACTTCCAGTTTTGAAAAAAATGGATGAATTGGATT
Source organism: Montipora capricornis (assembly GCF_036669925.1). Taxonomy (NCBI): domain Eukaryota; kingdom Metazoa; phylum Cnidaria; class Anthozoa; order Scleractinia; family Acroporidae; genus Montipora; species Montipora capricornis. The sequence continues at coordinate 70,002,875 of NC_090892.1, read as the reverse complement.
GTATTTTTCCCTTTATAAAAATATATTAATGGCAATGGTGATGATGATGGTCATAATAATACTAATATAGTAGTGCACTTTCTATATGGATTTATCGCATACCATAGAAAATACAGCCAATCAGAATGCAGGAAAGCCGTTGTATATCCGTCAGTATTCCACCAAACCTTCCCATTAATCAGTGAAATTCAATGGTATAATGCCCAACCTTTCCATCGTGCCTTGGTAGCCACTGTATTTTCTATGGCATGGTTAGACTTTCAAAAAGTCCTTCATCTCATGTGCACAACGCATGGGACAAAGGACTTTTCATACTTGATTGGCAGCAATTTCAGCGACCCAAAAACAGGTCGCTGAGCTAGACCAATCAGAGTAGTCCTTGTGGACCCCAGGGGGTAGAGTAGTCAATCAAGCATAGCTGTCTTGCAGAGATTTGTTTGCGTCTGCTCCAACCGGATCTGGAAAAGTCTGACCTTTGAGCTAGCCCGTACGATTTTGATCGTTTACTTGGAGAGGATTGCAATGCTATCGTGTTCGTAATAATTCCACTGATTTCACTCATGAAAGATCTAGTCTCTAGCCTCAATTATTGTGGCATTAGAGCGTCATATGTAGGAGACAATTGTTCAAAGTAACAGTTGGAGGTTGACCATTTTAAATCTTAAGTATCATCTGGTGTCTGCAAGTGCCGAGGCGATTCCCAACAAGTATTAACAGTTTTTTTGTCGCCTGAAACAAAATATTTTAATGTGTGTCTTCCTCAATAAGAGTCATTGCATCGCTAAATGTAAGTTTCACTAAGATGTATCTCTACCTCTTTTCCCGGACTAGCACGTCTCCTACACCTGAAGCCCACCTGATCTTTCATGAGTGAAATCAATCGACTTTCTTGACCATTCAAAGCTTTCCCTTACTTGTTAATCTTCCGAACTAGTGTTTCGTTTTTGTCACTGGCGATCTCCCTTCCAAGCGGCGCCTCCAGATTGAAACAAGCTTTTGTTTTATTTCACCTTTGTTTCTGATGGCTTTAGCTCAAAGTAAACAAATTTCCTCTTTCAATTTCGGAGAACCAAACATGTTTGATGGTTTTCGTCGGATTGTGCCATTCAACTTGCGAATGACTTCATCCCCTTTTTGGCGTGAAATGCAAATGAAAACTTTGCAAGCCAGACAAGTCGACCTCTTGGTCGCTCGCTCATCCACTTCACATCCGAAAAATTACACTTCGTTCGCCAAAACATTTTCTCCTGGGATTCTCTTAAGGTTGACTTGTGGCAAGTCTATGGCATGGTATAAAATAGTTATGCAACCCTTTCTTGTGGTATACCATGGAATATCCCACTCGTCCCTTGTATTTTCTTGGTATAAACACTTGCGATCGCCCCAAAAGCTCATCAGTATACATGTACATGTACCAAGAAAATACAAGTGATGCATGGGATATTCTACAGCATACCACTCAAAAGCATTGCATAACTAATATGTACATGCAGTGTTTTCACTCATGTAATCAGTTGTTCCACCGAAACAAAACAAAACATTTGCACAGTAATAGAGTTCAATTCCTGGAAGATTATTTACGAACACCAACATGGCCGCCGTTCCATTATTTAACCAACATGCGGCCACTCTATACCCAAATGTACTTCACAATAATGAGCAGAAAAAAGAAATCTTCACAACAAAATTACAATAAAATGCCTATTTTTACAAAACAAAGGGGATTTGCAACTCAAGAAAAATTCACTCAACCAAGAATCCCAACCACTGAAACACACTGTCTCCCTTATTACATTGTAATAAATATTTTATTGTTTCTGAGTTTCAAAAATATTACTTGTCTGGTGAAATATCCTGTAATTCTGGGTAAAGAAGTGGTGCCAACACAACAGGGACACGTTCTTTGGGAAAATCTACAATAGAAAAGTTATTTAATTTAATTAAAAATAACCGTTACAGTGTACACGTAAGTCTTAAAAGACTTCCGAAAACAAAACTGATATTAAGGTGTAATTTATATGAAATCTTAAAGGGGTTTTCCCATCTGCCTAGGATATTGCAGTGATTGCATTAAAATACATTTTTCAAAATATTGTATTTGAAGTCCTAAGTGACAAAATCACTGGCAAATTCAAAAGCTATTGTTGACACAGTGACAACCAACAATTTGTTCAAAGTCGCTCACAAGAATATCATGATAATATTGTGCTGGCAAAATGTGTTACATGTAAGTCGCTTGAATACAATTTTGTCATTTGGAAAAAAAACTTTAGTGTGTAATAAAAGGTGGTTACTTTGATGGAATGACTTCAAATTATGTTTTGTAGCATACATGTAATTATTTATGTGATTGACATGATAACATACACCAATGTACCTTTCTTCAATGTTTCCACAAAGGCTGTCACTTGATCATCTCCAACGCCAACTTGCTCCCTTGGCCCATGTACTACATGAGTGAGAAGACGATGCAAAACTTCTATTGCAACATCAGTCAGCCCTCCTTCTTGTACACTTCCAACGTCTAATGAAGAAGGAATAACATGATTGCTAGTTCAACTGTAGCAAAGGTCATCTTCAGCTTCAAGAAGCAAAGTCGAGTTTTTTTATTCCACTGGGCAATTTGTATGGTGGAAAAAGTCTATTCAACATACCTGCATCTATATAGGACCTCAAAAGATCTGGTAATTTGTGTTTTACGAACTGGGCAGCTAAAAAAATCATGACCAAGAAAAGAAGAAAGTGTTATATTAAATTTAAATAAAGATGGCAAAAGTTTTACAAAAATTACCAGTGCAGTATCCTTTACCAATAGACAACTGTCTACTGGATAAATTAGTTTTATACAATTCCTGTATGGATGGTCCAATGAGGAAACTAGCCTTATCAAATTTGTACTGATACTAGGGCACATACCATGACTTTTTAGATCTTCATTTGATGAACTAAGAAGACTAAGACCAAAGATAACCTAAAAAAAAATGACAGACATGAATTAATTTACTTTCAAACACAGCTGAATATTATACCAAGGAATAGCTGCTAAAACCCAAAGACAGAGTTTATGTCTGGTTTAGTGATATTATTTCACAGACAACCATTCTGCCCCAAGTCAACCAAAGTTAAGGGTACATAATCTAAAATATCATTTTTATTTCTAAAAAAACAGTGATCAAATTGGTTTTTGGAAAACAGTAAGTAATATTATTATTTTACCAGTTTTTTCCCCAAAACTATCCTTGTCCAAAAAAAGTTAGCAAATGTGAAAGACATTTCCCCCCCACAAAATCAAGGCATGGGTCTATCCCTTAACCCACTAAATCCTGCAGGGACTGAGCCTTAACAGATTTTACTCTGTCTGCAGCCAGATGCGGGCGTTTGAGTTGTCAATGGGTTTTAAGTAACATTGCAAACTGCTTGCATGAGCAAGCAGTCTGTAATCACTGTCATTGGAACAGAATACCACTCCAGTCTTGGTCACAAACAATGTTGTAACAAAGATGGAAATTTGCCCCCTCTTCCACTTCAATGTTGATGTTTATGGGTTCAAATGCAAAAAGCAACCAGTAAATGCAACATTGAAGGGAGGGAGGAGGAGCAGGAGGAGGAGGGATGCATTATTACTACTGCTTGATTATTGATTCAACAATCTGAAATTAGGTTGGCCATTGACTGACGATAAGCTACATTCCGGCGCTGCTAAGGTTATCTGCCAGTACATCTCACCTCCTGGACCTTGTTAAGCTTCAAAACTCTGCTCATGTTAGGTAGTAATTGAGATGAAGGCCTCAACGTACGCTGCTTATGCTCTGGACTTTCAATGGCAAAACACAAGATAGAGGAAAAGTTGGGCTTGGAGACAAGCATCTGGCATTCTTGAATTAGAAACTGGCACTGAAACATTGACAGCAAAGAATGGAAACTTCCTTTTCACATGTTACAATAATACCAACATGCTAAATGTACATGTAGTAGAGTGAAGACCCAAACACGAGGAGAAGCAACAACGTAAGTACTTCCAAACAAGGGAGAAATTTCCCCAATGCTTCAGTTTAAGATACAGTATTATGCAATGAAGACTTGGTTGGAAGGTCGATATTATATTAAACTCAATATAGAACACCCTGGTTAGAAAATAAATGTAAGTAAAGAACATTCAAAGCAAGTGTACACAATACAATAGTCAAAGAAATGGAAAAATATGTATTTTCACTCTCTCATAAACATCCATGTGAACAATGTCGCATCATGCCAGTTTGTCCAATGACATCACAGCAAAACACGCACTTTCATTGTTTCTTGAAGTGACATGATAAGTGGCCTTTGTTCCCTTACCTTATCTTACATTACATTAATTTAATTTTTCTCTGGAGCGCTCGAATTTTTTTTTCCACATACACACTCTTGCACTTCAGTTCTATTAAGGCTGCTGCCTCGTTGGCCGAGAAAAGACTTGTTACTGGGTTGCCTCATGGCAAACCCAGTCGAGGTCTGCGTTTAGTTTGTTTGTTTTCTTTTTTTTTTTTTTTAGTTTTTTTTTTTTTTTTTTCCGTGTCGGTAAAAGTCTTGCCTGTCACTCCCCTGGTAAGTGGTGTCTTTGTGGATAGAGCCTTCTGCGAGTATTTTCTTAGGATCGAGAGGGTAGTGGAAATGCGTAGATTTCTCTGGTGGACACAGTAGAATCATTAACTTAGCCTGCAATGGCGTCGAAAGTCATGTAACGCGAATGGCGTTTTAGTGGATCCTTAAACAAAATATACCCTTATGGAGCTCAATAATAGAAAGTCAGTTGGATAAAATAGGCAGGAATCTCAAAAGCGACGAGCACTGGACTTCGACAACAATCTATCGCCCGTCGAGACGAAATCAAAGTGAGCTGCATTTACCTGAAGTACATGGTAATTTGACACGATTGAGTTTCTTGTCTTCACGCACGCAATGAAATAGGAAGAGGTTTTCGCCTCCAAGAGCAAATATAATGTTTGTTTCAATAAATATTTCGCTGGAAAAGGATTCTGTGGTATTTTCTGCCTTTGTGAATTATAATATCATGTTGTGTATTGAATTTTCGAGCTTAAGGTTCAAATGTGATATGGGAGAAGTTTTTTAGTATTGCTCTGTAAGCAGGAAGGGTTCACAGGCCTGTTGGAAGCGTGCTTGAGTTTCAACAAAATGAGCCCCAAAATCAATGAAAACTTGTGACGCAGATGAATAATAAAGTAGCTGCTATTTCCAAAATGATGGAATTACCTGGTGATAAATAACGTCGTACGCGTCTTGGAGAGTAAATTTTGACTTTGCATAAACAAGAGTTGGGCGATTGTGATCTTTGTTTTGACTTCGCTCATTTCATTGTCAACCTTTATAACACTTGACAGAAAAAGAAACTTACAAAAGCCCGCTATCTTGCCATCATTTGACACAGATGCTTCACTGTTTGGCGAGTAAACATGCCGCGGTAACTTAATCACGGCGCCCGCTGAATTCCGGCCATGTCACTTTCGATTTTGCAATTTACTTGAACGTAGCAAAAATCTCCCAAAATGTTTGTCGCTGATCGTAACTTTTTATATTCTATATTCACGGTTCAAAATTAATGTTGTTTTCATGTCGTAAATATTTTATTCTCGATCGACCGTCTGGGAAACTTCCTTCTGCTCTTTCTGAAAACTGTGTTTCAATAGTTATTTGCTTTTTCATCAATATTTGTTTTGCATAAAGCAAGCGAACAGAATCTGTACCTTGCTGAGTTTGCATTTGTTAGCGTTAATAGTATTTTCGGTCAGATGTTTCTGTTTTTTATGAGGGGTTTATTGTTTTGGTCTCCCATCCTAACACTAACCCCGCGAAACAGGGATTGACTTCAATGAAGTTTAGTATTACAAAGCTTTCAGATGCTCAGAGGGCACACTTGTGGTGAAAAGAAGTTGTGAGGGAACTTGAAAATTATCAACATGTCAGCCCAGAAGCCAATGTTTCTCGCTTCTCTTTTATTTGTTATTCTTCAGAGACTGGAATGCTGTATTTCAATACCACACAATTCAGTGCCTTCTGATTTTCTGTAGCACGTACCACAGGCAAACCAGTGTATGCTTCACAGAAGCATCTAGTTGGTAATAATTTTTGATTGCTTCATTTCATAGATCAAAAAACAAAATGTAATATGTCCCCCCATGTTACCAAACCAAATTAAATTCACCATGTTGAATTTTGTTATTTAAAACTCTTGGAAGAGGAAATCTTAGGTAAACTACCATTTCAAGAAAGCATTAAATTTTCAACATGCGTGCACTTACCTGTAGAAAGTCTTTGCCATTATTTTTGCCATCTCCAGTGAAGTCAATAAAGGAAAATAAACAACGGAATAAATGACGCTCTGCCTCATAGCCATGTTTTTCAATCAGCTAAAAGGTCACAAAAACAAACAAGTAACCATAGTAGACAACAATCATACAGTATCAACACAATTTTATGAATGTCTTATTAGTTTTGTATTCCATGAGGACAGACTTATGGGACAGAAAAAATAAACATTCAACGATAAAAAATTGCGATGAAACATTTCATAACAGCCTATTAAAAATTTGTAGACAACGTTTCGATGTTTGGCTAACGTTATTATCAAGTCAAAAAGTGAGAGATAAAAAATGTTTAAATACTAAAAAAGACAATAGGTGATAGAATGTTCTTAAACAAAGAGCTTTGCGCGAATGGAATCAGTCTGTGTGTTGAGACTAGGATTGTGCTGCTTGATCCTAGTCTCCGCTTGATCCTAGTCTCAACACGCAGACTGATTCCAATCGCGCAAAGCTCTTTGTTTAAGAACATTCCGTCATCTACATACAAGTATATTGTCTTTTTTAGTATTTAAACATTTTTAAGTTAAGTGAAGCTATGATCCTCGCAGTTATGAACCCAATTTTTGCAACTGCGTAAAGAAGCCTGAAAAATTCAGGAATTCAACAGGGTTTGAACCTGTGACCTCGCGATACCCGTGCGACGCTCTAACCAACTGAGCTATGAAGCCACTAATGTTGGGAGCTGGTCATTTGTGGGTTCTAATGTTCCCGTGAGGAATGAATCAACGATGAAATGATGTATGAAATGGATCATAATGAACTGCGGATACAAAATCAAGTGTAGCTATGATCCTCGCAGTTATGAACGCAATTTTTGCAATTGCGTAAAGGAGCCTGAAAAATTCAGGATTGCAACATGATCATATATGATTCATTTCATATATAATTTCACTGTTGATTCATTTCTGTGCTACAGCATTGACTGCTATACACTGTAGCACTGACTGCTACAGCACTGCACTGCTATAGCATCGACTACTACTCTCCATTGTCTTAACATGTTTGTCTGCAATGTATATAATTATATAAATACATACAAATGGCAGTCTATCTCATTATCCAGAAAGAAGTCAGTGTGTGTGTGTAGTTCAACAATAAATAATGTTATTATTGCATTCAGCTCCATAAAATGCTGTAACAATAACTTTCCTAGAGCATTTCCTGGAACAAGACCACCCACCATGTGTGGGAATGACAATGTTTCCAGTCATATATAATTGCTAAATGGGCTATTTCATTTATTATGCGTACCCCACTGAGGGGAAATCCAGGGAAGGGAGGGTAATTATTGGTAATTTCTGAGGGGATAACCCAGTTCGTTTCTTTAATCTCTCCAGTCTTTTTCCGAGTTTTTCCAAGGGGGGGAATTTGTTGGCTCTTTGATCTCCCTTATCCTAAGGGAGTAAACTCTTAGAGACACCCTCAATGGGGGGGGTGGGTCTATTACATGGAATGACCCAATACATGCAAAGTTAGACAGCTGGCAGTCCCTTCTCAGTCAGTCGAGCTGCATGATTTTCATGTCTATCATGTTTTTTCGTGCAATTGAGAGGAACTGGTGAGAGAGAGTCAGCGAATAGCCCTCTTCACGGTTAGTTTTTCTCATTTGCATTACAATGTAATCTAACATGGGTGCAAGGCAATTTCGGGTTAAAACTACAAAACAGCCTGAAATAGACCTAATCGGCTAACTCAATGTTGTACCCAATTCAAACCCTTTGGGAATAAAACGTTTTGTTCCAGGTATTTTCATATCATTTAAATATGAATGCTACATTATCATGCAAATACAATACACAAAGAATCTTAGTCCCGGGAGATTTGAATTGGGTACAACATTGAGTTAGCCGATTACGTCTATTGCCTCAAATACATGCTAGATTACATTGTAATGCAAATGAGAAGAACCAACCGTGAAAAGGGCTATTGGAGACAACTTTCCCCAGGCCTATCTTTGTCATTTCTCTTGATTATGTGACAAACACGACTGACTGAACAAGTGCACATCTTGACTGACACAAAGGGGACTGCTACTGTACTATGTACCAGTCTATTGCATAACATGGTGGATGATTGCTTTAGGAAAAAATTACGTAAGGGACAAAAGCAGCTCATACTTAATTGCTGACTCTCGTTTTGCCTGCCTTCTACTGGATGCATGCCAAACAACAAAAACATCTCTCGCTCCTTAGTTATGGTTATGCACCAAAAACAATGCAATGCGCACAGACCTTTCGGAAGTCGCAAAGATCCTGTATAGTTACCTCGTGTATTTCCTTTAAAGTAGCTTTGTAGTTCTTCTTAGTCAAATCGTTGACTGCAAAGCTAATTTGCCCCAGTGCCAAAGACAAAGAATCTACACAAGCACTCATTTGGTTTCTTGCTAAGTTTGCCAACTGCCTGCCAAGAACACACCCTTACAAGTACAAACTTATCATCACTTAACGGCGATTCAGCATCTTATGTGCTATAAGCAGTGCACAAAATCCACCGGTACCGTCCCAATGCTCGACAGGAATGATCTGACAATGTGATTATAACATAAATTCAAAAATGGCTACCAGGCACGATTATATCCCACAATGCAGTACGTTTTCTCATTCTTCAGTATTTGCAATCAGCGGCATGTCTAAAGATTATGCGCAGTTGTAAGTGGGAGGAGAAAGGTTGGTTTCCGCCACTTCGACGGACTTTCGTAATTTTCCTAAACACTTGCGTTTTTGTACGAAAAAAAATGGCTACAACATTACGCCCCTACCTCAACGCTGTCCGTTCGACTCTAACAGCGTCGATGTGCTTGGAAAACTTTGATTCTCAAGTCGTTGAAAGGCATAACAAACCCGAAGTGGAGGTCCGAAGTAGCAAGGAGTTATTGCTAACACCAGTGGTGATAAGCCGGAACGAAAGGGAGAAAGTTCTTATTGAAGGCTCCATCAATTCCTTGAGAATAAGCATAGCAGTAAAGCAGGCTGACGAGATTGAGAAGATCCTTTGCAAGAAGTTCATGCGTTTTATGATGATGCGGGCTGAACACTTTGTTATTCTCCGAAGGAAGCCCGTTGAGGGATACGACATCAGTTTTCTGATAACCAATTTTCACACAGAGCAGATGTTTAAACATAAACTCGTGGATTTTGTCATTCAGTTTATGGAAGATATTGACAAGGAAATCAGTGAAATGAAGCTGGCTGTTAATGCAAGGGCCCGTATCTGCGCCGAGGAATTCCTTAAGAATTTCTAAACTTGAAACGCCCCACAGATTTGAAACGTTAGGCATTGTTACTCGTTGTTTAGTTTTGTACTATAGGTGTACACAACGAAATCTTGTATTAAAAGTGTTAAATTGTGGTAAACTTGCATTAGCACGGACATGGACTGCAGAAATTACAGAAATGAACGAATAGATTTGTAAGCACTGTATCCTGATATATCTCTTTTAAACTGGGGGCTTTTGGCCTTTGATAAAAAGCTATGAAATGCTGTCATTTTTTGTTGAAATATAATGGAGACAATGAATTTGGTAGAAGTTGCCAGACAGAGCCAAAGTGGAATGGAAGTAGAATAATGCCATATTGCAAGTGATTATATATGATTATATTTTCATATACAAGGCCCCAGTTGTTTGAAGGGTGGATAGTGCTATCCACTGGATAATTCACTATCTGCTGGATAACTCAATTGGTTTTGCTTGTGTTTATCCACTATATAGTGGTTTACCAGGTGAATAGCGTTATCCACCTTTTAACCCTTTGATGTCCAAACCGGCCAAACTTAGTATTTTACTCTGTCTAACGCCAGACGATTTTACTCGTCAATGAGGAACCCCTGGGAGTCAATGGGTCAACCAACCGAGGCCAAGGGTGCAAAGTTGGGGTGTAGGTGGGTGTATATAAACAAGCTCCATTTTATTGTTGGGGGCTTATTGGTTACCTTGTGCAACAAGAAGAAACTTTCCATGTGCCAAAAGCATTTCAATGACTTTTAATAATGTTAAGCTGTAGACGTCAAAACTCGAATTAATCAACTTTTAGGCAATTTCTTAGTAGACCAGGAGGCTGAGTGGTTGGGGTGCAGGACTTGCTATACTAATTTTCCAGGATCATCTCCTGTTCCAACAACAAGCTGGAGTCATTCAACACAAAAAGAAAGGAAAGGAACCTAATATTTAAGTGTCTAGTCTTCTAGTGCTGGAAAAGGAAAGGAAAGTAATTTCTCTAACCCTTTAGTGCTGGAGCACTAATTAGGGACACTGTAAAATAATTGAAATTTAAAACAAATTAATGCAAATCAAAAAGCGGAGTACCCAGAGAAAAATCTCTCTGGGCAGAGTAGACAATCAGCAGACTCAACCCACCTGTGACACCAAGTCTGGGAATCAAGGTGGGTCACATTGGTGGGAGGCGAGTGCTCTCACCCCACCATCTCTGCACCCCATAGGAAATCCATGTGAATCAAAGTATCTTCAACTTAACAAATCTAGTCTTCATTCATGGCACAACATCTTCCTACTTGCTGATCTACTTTTCATGGAAGACAAAGGGAACTTAGGAATAGTCTTGAAATTGACGAGATTCTCCCTTTATCGTGCAAGGAATTCATAAAATAATGGTGACTCGTACAATATCTATTGTAAAACATTTCATACTCAACTTCAGGCGCATCTTCCATAATACCGGATCAGAAATAATTAACGTCCATAAAACAAAACAACAAAACCAGTATAACAGTACCTAATCAGAAATGGAATAACAAGGGTTCTTTTGTCTTTCGCTACTTTAGTCCGGTATATGAAAGTCTACCCCAACTTCATCAGGAGATCTATGGGAATCAAATTCAAGTTCTACTAAGGAACTTCTTGTGTT
>NC_090892.1:69969154-69974154 GCF_036669925.1 Montipora capricornis | reverse complement strand
TCGTCAACACAAAAGCTTCCTGTACGAACTATCAAAGGGCAAGAAACATAATTAGTTGAAATACAAGATAAAGGTTTTCGTTTCCAGCCCGTTTTTTTACCGAAATACTGTAGATCATGCCTGACATAAATCCCGTTCAGAAACTAGTAACTACACTCACGATATAGGCTCAAGACTTATATGCAAACCTCAAAACGTCAACTCTACCCATCCATGCAAGCAGTGCAAAAACGTACACTGAAAATTTCTCCACAAAAACCTCAAATACTTCACTTACCCGAGTTGTTCAAGTACCACTGATCTTTATAAAAAGGATCTTTGAAATACCCTCGCTTACTCCGTTTTAGAATCTTCTGCTGCAGAGCGAATTTTACATGCGGTTCCCGCAAGAGTTTATCGGTGTGCTCAGGCGCATGTCGACGAAAGCGTCGCCTTAGCGTCTTATGTTCCAGCAAATGGTGGCCAGAGAATCCCACTATCTCTCCTCTGTTAATAAAACCATTCCTCTCGGCCAAGTCATCCACAAATCGCTTTTCTCTTTCAACATAGACCACCCATGTGTTGCCATAAACATGCCGTGTTTGGCTCCCACTCGCCTTGAAGACGAAATAGTTCACAACAATACACGCTAAAAAAAAACCTCTCTCGCCGGACAAAGCCATTTTTGTCTTGACAGCTAAATTTTAAGCGCTTCTTTCCTTAAACATCATCATCTGCTCGATCACTGCTGATCGAGAGTAAAGCGTCAAAAACGCGGCTGGGTGATTCGGCATTCGGCATCGGAGTGCAACTTTGATGCAAGTGTTCGGGAAATTTCCCGTGGTTCTCTTGTGACCTATTGTGACCCACGCTAACCCACGCACGTTATCCGTAATCTGAAGGATCCGCGTGTGTTGAAAAACACGCGTGTAAATGCTTTGTTTGTTTGAGTTTTCTTCATGTTTGACGTTCGTACCGTGCAAAGCCAATCATTCATGGAGATATGGGAGAGACCTTTTTTACTTGTGTCTCCACTGTGTCTCCAGAGATTGTTTTATATACACCTGGCAGCTTCCTTTCTCTGATGGACAAGCACGATACGCAAAAATATTCTCAAGAGCATGCTTAGGTGAATTATTCGTCGACCATGTGATCTTTTTTAAACACCTTTACCTTTGGTGGAGAGAAGTTTGTTTCAAGCGAACGAAAATTGTGGGCTCCTGTTGGAGTATTATGATTATTATTATTTTATTATTATTATTATTATTATTATTATTATTATTATTATTATTAATTATTATTATTATCAAGTAGGTGCCTGAGATCGGATCATGTATCTTCTTCGACGGCAACCTCCTCGTTATCGCAACTACACACGAGCATGGCTCTTTCCGTTTGCACGGTCTTGAAGTTTTCTTTATTCCTTTCCCGTTTTCTTCAAACCTCCTCCACGGACCGTACTACATGAAAATGTTATGAGGAGAACGTGAAGTGCATGAATCTCTCTCACCAAAGGTATAGGTGTTTAAAAAGGATCACACAGTCGACGAATAGTTCACCTAAGCATGCATTTTTTTTCCACGCCGTTCTTTTTAACGATTGGAAAATTGACGAATGGCGAAAAAGTTTGAAATGGCGCAAGCCTTTTCACAATGACCGTGGTGACGTCACGAGCATTACACCTCATCTGTGTCCAAGCTGCTGAGAAAAGACAGATTACGCCGAATCTGAACTATTATGATATTCGATTGATAAAAATAGTAAGAATGGCGAACGATTTGCAAGTCTTCCGGTCGAGTGACCGGCAATGGCTAAGATAAAAGGAGTTCTTTACTGTTTCTACAATATGAGATACCAGCATTTCGTGGTTGTCTGAATTAATGTGCATTAATGTGAAGTGTTTGCCGACAAGATATACCAAAGTTAAAACCCCTAAATAAACAAATCGTGATTGAAAACCAAAGAGCCGACATGCATTTTCAAGTTGAAATGTGCCGAAATTTGGCAGACAAAAAGCAGGCGAACAGTCGGTCAATAAAACGCTCGTGGCGGCGAGGAAATGCAACAGAAAACTAAATTGACCAAGAGCAAACATTTTGCAAAGTTAACATCTGCCACAATCTGGGGGATTAATATTTACATCCATCTTGACGTCTAATTTGTCCTTTGTAACAGAAAACGGTACACGTTCACCATGGAACAGGAAACTGCGCGGGAGGTAACAATTTCTTTGAAATCCCAAGAGCTCATGTCTCAAAGACGCCGTTTTACGAGTACTGTAGGTACAAAGTGCGTACTCAGAAACATTGTCTCATTGATCTCAGAAACGTTCTCGTGTGTTTTCCTTGTTAATTACTAATATTTTTTTGTTTGCTGAGCCGGAATTGATCCAAAACTTTGATCCTGTATATTCCGAAGAATTCATATATGGCGTTGAGTCAAAGTTTGGTGGATCCAATTTCTTTTCTGTTAATGGCATTGACAAATAAGACTGTAAAATATATATGAAATCCAGATACTCTTCTTAGACTATCCAGTTTATTTTTGTTGCTATTGTCTTCTTTCTGGTCACGGAAGCTCATATTTCTTTAAGGGCAAAAGTTGACCGCCAATGCAATATAGTTTAAATGCAGTGAAAGCAGGAGAAGATTATCTTCACTTTGAAGATGTAAAAGTCTTACCAGCAAAAATAGTTACAGTACTTGAATAAAATAAAATCTTTCACGTCAATTGAGCGTCTTGCAACAGCAAATTGCGATTGGAAACTGTTAAGAGACTCTTAACTGGTGCCACATCTACAATTGTTTTCAGTAACGTTTTGGTTTCTCAAACAGTTCATGGTTCTCTTGGAAATGAGTACACGGCCCCTCCTGCCAGGGCCCGCGGAGCAGTTTTTAAATTGCGGAAGCCTCTCCACCTCTTCAATTGAAGGGAGGAGGAGAACTTTAGAAATGGTAAAAATACATCTAACTTGACTTCATATCAATCTTAAGAAGGAAAAAGGAAAGGAACTTTATTTAAGTGTCTAGTCGTTCTAGCGCTGGAGCACTAATTGGGGAAACTGTAAACTAAAATTAACAATTGACTCAAATCAAGTCAAACGTTGGTTTTTGAGGAGAGGAGAAAACCGGAGTCGCCCCTGAGAAAAACCTCTCGGTGCAGAGCCAGTAGAGAACCAACAATCTCAACCCATATATATGACGCCGAGTCTGGGAATCGAACCCAAGTCACATTGGTGGTAGGCGAGTGCTCTCACCACTTCAGCACCCCTGTTGCATATTTTTATTAATCAAAGAGTCAAGTAATAGTTAAGCCGTAAAATGCAGTTAACCACAGTGGTGCCGACTAATTAATACTTTACAACTCATCAAGCATTTAGTATAACAAACGAGGAATTGAAGAAGTAGTAACATATTTTGAGATAAAGCAGCATCATAATTTTGGCTGATTTGCTCACTGTTACGAAATCGGATTTCTTGAATGTACCGAAATTTCTTTTACGCTTATCGTCATGACCCCGGGTCATGACCAGCAAATTCATTTGCCTCACCGGCAATGCAAAGTTTGTCTGTTCTCTCTTTGTGAGTGTTTAGCCAGTACTGACAGTACTATCAGATTACTGAACCTCTTTCTTGAATCATTGTTGATCGGAGCCATGTTTTTAACGAGCCGTAGAAAATGACCTGTCTCCTGCTATTATTGTATTATGGTTTTTTCCAGAGAAAGTGAGAGGCCCGAACATGTGTTCTCCACTCTTTCACTACATTCATTTAATGCTTACTACTATGTCACACAAAACAGATGCTTCAGGTATTTCCATTTTTATACATGGCATTGCCTATCACTGAAATTATCAGGCAATTACAATTGTTAATAATCTATTTAATTAAAAATAACCTTGAAATCAAGCTGAAATGGAATCAACCGTGAAATGGAATCAAGCTGTTCTTGACTAAAAATAGACCAATATGCACTCTCTCCATGAAAGTCAGACTGTTCGATCTTTTGGGCTTTCAAAAAGTTTGAAATCTTGCTATTGTAAAGCAAGATGGAATCATGCCACACTTCAATCCCAGGTAAAGTTTACCATGATGTTGGCCAGCTTTGGAAGAATATACAACTTGATGAAATATCATCCTTTTTCGATTTGAAATATTCGGTAATGGATTCCGTGGTTCTTTTTTATTTTTGACAGTTCCTGACACGTTGCAAAATATATGAGCCATATCATTCTCTCCAAATTTCGTCTCTGAAACTCGTGGAATTTCCTACAACTTTTCATTGTTATCGTCTGGAAATAATCATGTGTAATGAAGGAGTGCCTCTCGACAAAAATCGTCGAATTTTTTTTCTTTTGGCGTATTTCGGGAGCCAGACCTCTGTATCATTTAAAAATACGTTACCTTTTTCTTTCCCTCTCGCAAAAAAATGTTAAAGAACCAACTTTTTAGCATGGACCCGAAAAGTTCTTAGGATTTTTACCGAAGAACGGGCCTCCTGAAAGCAAATAGAATAAATAAATGCGATATTTCTTTTGATCAAGAACTCCAGAGTGCATTTCGTTGGACCTCTTCATCATGGAAGAGCAATATTTTAAAAATTAGGAAGCACTTTCTTCAGTTTTCAGATATGACGGAGCAGAAAAATGAGGTTTTAACCATGTTAACGGAAAGCCTCTAAACGGTGTAGATGCAAAACGAGAATCGAGGCAGTTGTAAGCATAAAATCATTAATCATTATCATGATGAAAAACATATCCCCTGTTTAAAGCAAAGTTTTTGCCATGTGTTTTAAATAACTCGACGAGGGATAATAATGGGACTGAGACGGTAAGTCAATATAAAAACAAGACGCCAATTAGGCGTTCACGTGGGATACACTGATCAAAGCAAGCAACAGGCAGCGGCTGTAAATAAAAATTCTAGAGTCTGTGGCGACATTCCTTGGAACAGTACACAGATATACAGATCTGAAACTTTCGCGGCTCTCTTCCCCCTCACAATGTTGTTTGCACGCGAGTT
>NC_090892.1:69959154-69964154 GCF_036669925.1 Montipora capricornis | reverse complement strand
CACCTACGTAATAGTCACTTGAAATCATACGTTTGAATCGATAGTTTACACCCTTATTTCGCGAAACACGGCCGACATTACGCCGTGAAAAGTTACAAAGTTTAAATATAAGATATTTGTAAGGGACGGGCCAGATTCTCGGTTCAATTTGTCAGGTTAGATTTTAAACTAACCTGTATGTCGTCCTTCCCTTGTACTTCAAATTCCCCTTGCTCAAACTTATTCTAGTGTAGACTCCAACAGTATCTTCCAACTGCAACCCTCGTTGTTTATCTCGATCTAATCTTTCCTGTCTTGTGTTTTCAAGGCGCATTGTTTGTCGTTTTATAATCTCTCTTTTGACTGGTTGTGGTATGGTCGATTCAACCCTGAACTGTAAAACGCTGGAAGGTGTGGTGTGTCTCGACCTTTCTGGAGCAAGCGGTCGACGGATGCTCTTGAAATCTCGATAATCAGTTTTCGCTTGGCAATGCATTTCACGAAGAGAAATGCGATTATCAGTGTTCTTGTCGGTGATACCTTCCAACCTTCTAAAACCTGCAACAGATTGGATCACATTTAAAGGTTGTCAAGTGAGAGAGCGCACATGACGACGATATCATGTTTGGCTGTTGAAGGGTTACCGCCTTTATATATATACACGGCAGACGGCTTCCTCTTGACTTATGCAGCGCACTTTACTGGTGACAACTGACTGGGGGGCATATAACTCATTTTTCCGCGCAAGCCGTACTTCTGGTACTTCAATGACGTGGAGAGATTTGGGGCTTGTTTTCAAGGATAGAGGAAGCGAGGAAGGGTAACTTTAGAGCCTTGGGGCTCCTTGTTATTTTTGTGTCCGATCCACATTTAAATGAAGCTACGAGACGTGATCATGCAACTGCTCGCAGGAGGAATCTGCTTAACTAGTATCGAGCAAGGCTCTGCGTCTCCTGCAATTTATAACTTGAGGATGTTCCCGGACGCGTCTGTTAATAATTATATCCAAAAACTGTAAATCTCTTACCCTTCACAATTGATTTTTCTAAACGCAAGTTATAGAGAGCCCACTGAAGATTTCGCTGATCGTTATTGTATTTTTGAATCTCCATTTCACGCTTTCTTGTAAGATCACCAAGTGAAGATTCCAGCGAGCCAACTTCACGCCGTTCTTTGCATAAAAACAAACGCCTAGCATCTTTATGTACTCTAAAAATATCGACTACTTCTTCCTTGGAGCGATATTCATTTTCCGTTGTTATCTTTATAGTAGGGCTTGTCGAGAAAGGCATTTTTACGTCAGCCTCGAGAAAAACGCGAAAAATCTTTCAGATTAATTACAATATTGAAATGTAGGCAATTTTGCCACTTAAAAAGCTTCTTCATCTGTTACGTGTTATCCAAATCCTATTTAAAAATGAATAATAACAATATTCCACGCAGCGGTCTCCGGAAATAGCTTCTTTACAAACGGCGAAAACAGAGGGTTGATTATTTTCGAACTGTAACTTGCTTATTTCGTTGACTTAATGCATTACAATTCAATTTCCGTTCTTTGAAATTAATTTGTCCCCCCTTAGTGAGAATTTATACTTGACGCGTAATTCGCAAGAGATCACAAATATGAAGTGGCTATAAGCTCTATGAAATTCTGAAGCGAGCAGTTTCTGTTCAACATGCATCGCTGATTCAGGAAGATTACAAAGTCAAGAAGACAAAAAGATAGAAGTGATCCTCGTACTTATCTAGAGAATTTAAGAAATTGTCTCAGATAGACGCCTGAAAAATTCAGGCAACTTTAACGGCTTTCGAACCCACAAATAAATTGTCCTGCTCCCACCTGAGTGGTTTCATAGCCTCAGTTGGTAGAGCATAGAGAGCTCATGGGTTTGAATCCCCGTGGAAGCCCGTGGAATTTTAAATATAAATTTCTTTCAAAGTCAAGATGATCGTTCAAAACTAAATAGTCTAAATATGTAAAGGTGTTGAAGAACAACTCGTCTTGATGATGTTACCGTTCAGTCAAATTTCATTATAAATTTCTCCCATTGACTTGCGCTTACAGGTTGAGTCAATAAACTCATAATTTTGATCGAAATGAGCAATAAACGACCTGCCTTCACAAATTGAGCGCAAAGCTAGGTTTATTCAATTTCCCGCTATTGACCGAGTCCCTTGCGGATTCTTCAGGACCACTGAAACAAATTTGAAATGGTACATTCGGATTGCGCAGCCTCGTTTCCAAGGTCTAAGGGAAGAAGAGAGACCCTGAGAACGAGGTTGTAGAACTGAAGACAAACAACAACAACCCCAGCAAGTGGACATGGTAGGACCGAATTACATTTACTAAACGCTACCGCAAACATCCGGTCACGCTCCCCCACGCCAGCTGATAAAACTGGAAATGAAAGTTGGGAAGACCAAGACCGAGCAACTCAAGCAGTTCCATAAGAGTCTGAAAAAAACCAGGATTGAACGGAATGGCCTCTCGTATAAGTCTAGTGGTTTCTTGTGATCTCCGCGCCTAACAACATGCTGTACTCTATAAAATTATTTTTAATCCAGGCCAATGAATGATGATGGAATATCGGATCAGGAATCTTGAAGGGTACCTCGTTCGTCATATTGTCCGATGTATCGGTCGATATGTTGGTCGAGACTCGATGACATTCGACCGATACTCAATTGACATGTCGACCGACTATCGACGGAGAGTCGACCGCTAGTCTACCGATAGAGACACTCGACCGTCAATCATTGAAATGTACCGAGACATTACCGACATGTAACAGTCTTACTACGGACGCTTGCTCGACTTCCTGTCGTTAGTCAACCAATATATCGGCCGGAACTCGATCCACATATTAACTGATGTATCGGTGGATACGTCTCTACTCGACCGACACGCGACCGATATGTTAATGAGCTGTAGAATAATTAAAGAGCCGACCGCTGGTCTACCGAGACCATCGACCATCCACCCAACATATTACCAACATTTCACCGGCATATTTCAGAAGGTGTATGACAAGTGCAGACTGCGGACTGCAGACTGCAGACCAAACTTGTTAGTTAACAAATTGGTAGCAGGTTGGTATACACGGGTGAAATATGTAGATGACCTTTCTGTTTTGGAGTGCATCCCTAGGTGTTCTCCTAGCTACATGCCCTGCATCGCGAAGGAAATAGCACAGTATGCGTCAGACCACGGTATGCGCCTCAATGCAAAGAAATGTAAAGAGATCATATTTAGTTTCCTGCAATATCAGCCATTCGCGGCAACTCCCCTGTGTTTATCTGGCCGTGTAATTGAGAGGGTTGGTCACTATAAGTTGTTAGGTGTATTTATTTCTAGTGACCTTTCCTGGAATGAGCACTGTGAATATGTCCTTGCAAACGCTAAGAAGCGTTTATACGCATTGAGAGTGTTAAGGAAATGTGGCGTGGCCTGCCAGGATTTGGTTCAAGTATACTGGCCTGATTAGATCAGTTATTGAATATGCAGCACCCGTCTGGGCAGACCTTCCGGTTTATCTGAGGAAAACCCTAGAATTGATAAAAAAGAGGGCATTTAACATTATTTTCCCTGGGCTGCCATATGATGTAGACCTTAGCCGTTCAGGCTTGCTGCCCCTCAGTCAAAGGCGGGAAAAATCATGCCAAAAGTTAATGCAGAATTTCCGAGATAAAGGCTTTCTTTCAAACATAATACCCATTCCCCCTGAAACCCACAATGGGTATTCTCTTCGCTCTGGCTCTGTTGTAAATAGCAGAGTTAAAGTAGTTACCAGGACTGAACGGATGAACAATTTTTGTTCTTATAAATATCAATAATATAGTTGCTTGTGCCCTTGTAATTCAGCTGTAGCTGCAAGAGGGGTAAATAAACTGATCAATCAATCAATCAATCAATCAATATTTCAGGTGTATGACAAGTGCAGACTGCGGACTGCAGACTGCAGACCGCAGACTCCCTACAAATAGCGCTGATAAACGTTATTTAAGTTTAAGTACCCATTTCAAGTAGCACCCATTTTAAAAGAGTAAGTTTTCAATAACTGTAATTTGGGGTTAGTCTGCAATCTGCAAATGTCAGACACCGTATTTCAGACGCCTAATCGACTTTCTGTCGTTAGCCGACCGATATATATATCTGTAATCTGTCTGTTGATGTTCATAGATTAATTAATGTTGAAGAGTCTTTATCGGCCGACTCTCGCTCGGCTATCGACTGATACAGGACCGACATTCCAATTGGTCGATAAGCCAAAGGCACTTGACCGATAAGCTACCGATATGATCACGGTTGATACATCGGCCGACATCAGTGGAAGCTCGACCTACTTTTCGGTTGGCTAGCGATCGATATGTCGGTCGATTGTCAGTCGAATGTCGATCGAGTCTCGACCGATTTACATGATCCGGATTATCTATTCCTTCGGTGAATTTAGTATGGTTGCATGTAAACTTTGGACTGCACTTCCAGTAGAATTGCGTAACATACCCTTACTAAGTACTTTTATCCCACCATTAAATCGCTTTTTTGAACTAAGAGTTATTAACTGTGAGAGGACAACAAAGACAACAAGCTTTATTTGCATGACTATACATGTATAAATTGTGATTACCTTTTGGATCGGGTGTTTCGACAGACCTAGTTACTTTTGGAAATACTTTCACGGGAAACAGCGTTTTCATGGTTACAGTTAGCCAACCAGTGCTGTAGATTACGCATTTACAATTTCGCATAAATTAGCTGCGGCTCAAACATGGTAAAAGTAGCGAAGGAGACACGGATAAATGGTATTCAGGTGACTACTAGGAGAGTTATCAAGTGAAGAATATGAAGGTAAGAGTCAGAGTGAGTTAAAAGTAGCGAAGAAAGTGATGGACACAAATAAGCGACTACTCCGAAGGATTCTGCGTCCAAAGAAGCGACTCCCCGGCACGGCTAAAAAAGAATCCGGAACGCGGCGAACCAAAGCAACAGCCTTAAGCTCTCTGAAAGAAGATAAGATGGA
>NC_090892.1:69944154-69951654 GCF_036669925.1 Montipora capricornis | reverse complement strand
ACGAAAACAAAAGATCTCTCATTAGCATCTTTTAAGTTCTAGAAGTATCCATGGTCCATGTTGTGAGTCCTTAACATTTTCTAAGAGCTCTAGAATATGTAAGGTCTTTTGTCTATTTGGGGGTTCTAAAAAATCTCTACAAATCTCTTAAGTTCTAAAATATCAAGACGATTGGCCCCAGCTCTTCTAAATAGAACAGTTCTCGAATGCTATAGAAGCTTCTAAGGTCAATACCTGCCCCTTTATGGCATTTTTCCACGTGCTGAAAGATTTTAGTTAGCGCTTTCGATAGTGCTAAAGACTGCGATCGAATCAATGAAAGCCCTGAGCAATATTTTCAAGTTTCTGGGGCGACATACGGTTCAAACCTTAAACGAAAAATCGTGTTCTTCAGTAATAAATAATATTCCAGTAGCCACATTTAACACAAAGGTTGGGATATGTCGGAAAGCCCGACAATCCGTTTCACCTGAAGACACCGCCGGAAGGTACACCCGGTAACCTACGAACCTTAAGAATGTTCTTGTTTTGGTGTCAAATTAATTGGTGCGACATTTACGAAAATAATTGGAATTCTGAATTTTGAAAAAATTAAAATATTTGTAAAACCAGTTAGTTAATATGAAGACTCTATCTAATTGAAAAGGAATTTGCAAACTAAATTTTCGGGGGATTCATTCGCGTGTCAATTAAATACTTACGGCAGTTTTGACACGTGTCGTGATGACCAGACATTCAAGGATTCTCCCCACAAAAAAACACCAAACTACCTTTCATGAAACGACGATTATGAAAGGCTGTAACAAGTATTAATGGTTTTATAGAATCAACACTTCACCGCTCCAGCGAAACCAGGCGATCGACAGTAGAAAGTTTTCTTTCGTGTACCTCCGATTGTCGGGAAAGAAACGAAGAGGAGCACCAAAAAGTGACGATGAACATAGCATGTGGATGACGTGGTATGACCATGACATGGGATGACGTAGAATGAACATGTGGCCACTAAAAGATGCCGTTATAATTTCCTGTTAATTTACACTTTCCACACCCTTACAGAAACTAGCCAATGACACAACGTTACAATTGTGGATGCGAGGAAAAAGAAACGGTCCCCATTTATATACGTAGTCTCCCCTGCAGGAGCATCCCACGTCATAAAATAGTTATAAATTCAATCTTAAAATAACTAAGCAGCTGTTAGTAAAATTATCGTACTCGTCTCATTTTCTCCCAACCGCGTTTCCGTAGCGCATGTAGTCTGCCATAATTAGGTGTGATAGTTATGAGCAGAAACAGCTTTGGCGGCATTTAAATGAACACTCCCGCTGTGAGCTGGTTTCCTAAATGATCTTCTTTGACAGCCATGCCCAAAAAATGGATATTTTCTTTTCCCTTTTGATCAATGATGTAAGGTCTGGGCGATGTTTACAACTAGATGGGTGACCCTCTGGGAAAATCCTGTGTTGTAGGCTGTTGGAGAGCTGGGTGGTGCAGTTATCAGAGTATTTGCCTCCTCCTGGATTTAAATCCTGGTTACTGCTTTAAGTAGGTTGAGTTTGTTCTGGTTCTCTATCCTGCTCCAAGGCCACTGTTTCTTCAAAACCAGTATGAATGACTTAACTGCTCCATTAGGGCCGTGTGGGAAAGTAAAAGTAGAATAAGCGTAAGTACATAACCGCGTTAAATAAAATGTTCTTTACTTCTCTTTAACCGGTTGGAGCCTCTCGTAGTGCTCCAATGTCTTAGTATTTCTGACTAACACTGCATCACAGTCCCATACAGGTGCACTGGGAAGATGCTCTCTGTTCCGAGTCTTTAAGTATGATCTCAGGTCCGATTAGATTCCTTTGAAGAAAAGCTCAATACGAATGAACGTTGTCCTTAGTGGCGTGTGTATGTATACGTAAACCGCACAGAAATCAAGTGAGGCCGTACTCTACTGTGAATATGATGGATGAAGAACCTTCGCTAATCAACAGCATCAGGAATTACTTTATGTGCATCACCCAAGGACAGAGACACAAGCTACTAAGGACAACATTCATTCATGCTAAGCGCTTGGTTTGGGCCGAGCCGATTTGTCCTCATATTCCCGCGGCTTGCTCCCGTCTGGCCTTGTAGCCCAGTCGGTACAGCAACGGTGATCTAATACAGAGGAAGCTCAATGTTTTTAATTGTTTTAATGTCAGAGGACGCAGAACTGAAATTGCGTTTTTATCCGAGGTTTGCTTGAATGCCCGGTGATGATATTTCCTGCTTTCTGCTTTTTGAGGACCATCAATGAAAAAACATTACACGATAGTGTTTTATCGCAATTCCTCAAATTAAGTAATTTATTGATAACTCAGTGTAGAATATTAAACGCAATCTCACATGGGTTCGAAGACCGTTCAAGCTTGGATTCAGTTTTCAGAAGAAGAAGGAGAAGAAAAAGAAGAAGAAGAAGAACTGAGAAGGAGAAAAAGAAGGAGAAGAAGAAGATAGGAATTAGAGGGATGGATTATCGTCGATTCTGTTTTTTTTTCTCTTTAATTTGCGATCTAAGAAAAACTGAGAGGTTGGGGAGCTTTTGCAATGACGACGACTTCTGCACCTACGTAATAGTCACTTGAAATCATACGTTTGAATCGATAGTTTACACCCTTATTTCGCGAAACACGGCCGACATTACGCCGTGAAAAGTTACAAAGTTTAAATATAAGATATTTGTAAGGGACGGGCCAGATTCTCGGTTCAATTTGTCAGGTTAGATTTTAAACTAACCTGTATGTCGTCCTTCCCTTGTACTTCAAATTCCCCTTGCTCAAACTTATTCTAGTGTAGACTCCAACAGTATCTTCCAACTGCAACCCTCGTTGTTTATCTCGATCTAATCTTTCCTGTCTTGTGTTTTCAAGGCGCATTGTTTGTCGTTTTATAATCTCTCTTTTGACTGGTTGTGGTATGGTCGATTCAACCCTGAACTGTAAAACGCTGGAAGGTGTGGTGTGTCTCGACCTTTCTGGAGCAAGCGGTCGACGGATGCTCTTGAAATCTCGATAATCAGTTTTCGCTTGGCAATGCATTTCACGAAGAGAAATGCGATTATCAGTGTTCTTGTCGGTGATACCTTCCAACCTTCTAAAACCTGCAACAGATTGGATCACATTTAAAGGTTGTCAAGTGAGAGAGCGCACATGACGACGATATCATGTTTGGCTGTTGAAGGGTTACCGCCTTTATATATATACACGGCAGACGGCTTCCTCTTGACTTATGCAGCGCACTTTACTGGTGACAACTGACTGGGGGGCATATAACTCATTTTTCCGCGCAAGCCGTACTTCTGGTACTTCAATGACGTGGAGAGATTTGGGGCTTGTTTTCAAGGATAGAGGAAGCGAGGAAGGGTAACTTTAGAGCCTTGGGGCTCCTTGTTATTTTTGTGTCCGATCCACATTTAAATGAAGCTACGAGACGTGATCATGCAACTGCTCGCAGGAGGAATCTGCTTAACTAGTATCGAGCAAGGCTCTGCGTCTCCTGCAATTTATAACTTGAGGATGTTCCCGGACGCGTCTGTTAATAATTATATCCAAAAACTGTAAATCTCTTACCCTTCACAATTGATTTTTCTAAACGCAAGTTATAGAGAGCCCACTGAAGATTTCGCTGATCGTTATTGTATTTTTGAATCTCCATTTCACGCTTTCTTGTAAGATCACCAAGTGAAGATTCCAGCGAGCCAACTTCACGCCGTTCTTTGCATAAAAACAAACGCCTAGCATCTTTATGTACTCTAAAAATATCGACTACTTCTTCCTTGGAGCGATATTCATTTTCCGTTGTTATCTTTATAGTAGGGCTTGTCGAGAAAGGCATTTTTACGTCAGCCTCGAGAAAAACGCGAAAAATCTTTCAGATTAATTACAATATTGAAATGTAGGCAATTTTGCCACTTAAAAAGCTTCTTCATCTGTTACGTGTTATCCAAATCCTATTTAAAAATGAATAATAACAATATTCCACGCAGCGGTCTCCGGAAATAGCTTCTTTACAAACGGCGAAAACAGAGGGTTGATTATTTTCGAACTGTAACTTGCTTATTTCGTTGACTTAATGCATTACAATTCAATTTCCGTTCTTTGAAATTAATTTGTCCCCCCTTAGTGAGAATTTATACTTGACGCGTAATTCGCAAGAGATCACAAATATGAAGTGGCTATAAGCTCTATGAAATTCTGAAGCGAGCAGTTTCTGTTCAACATGCATCGCTGATTCAGGAAGATTACAAAGTCAAGAAGACAAAAAGATAGAAGTGATCCTCGTACTTATCTAGAGAATTTAAGAAATTGTCTCAGATAGACGCCTGAAAAATTCAGGCAACTTTAACGGCTTTCGAACCCACAAATAAATTGTCCTGCTCCCACCTGAGTGGTTTCATAGCCTCAGTTGGTAGAGCATCGAGAGCTCATGGGTTTGAATCCCCGTGGAAGCCCGTGGAATTTTAAATATAAATTTCTTTCAAAGTCAAGATGATCGTTCAAAACTAAATAGTCTAAATATGTAAAGGTGTTGAAGAACAACTCGTCTTGATGATGTAACCGTTCAGTCAAATTTCATTATAAATTTCTCCCATTGACTTGCGCTTACAGGTTGAGTCAATAAACTCATAATTTTGATCGAAATGAGCAATAAACGACCTGCCTTCACAAATTGAGCGCAAAGCTAGGTTTATTCAATTTCCCGCTATTGACCGAGTCCCTTGCGGATTCTTCAGGACCACTGAAACAAATTTGAAATGGTACATTCGGATTGCGCAGCCTCGTTTCCAAGGT
Organism: Montipora capricornis; assembly: GCF_036669925.1. Lineage (NCBI taxonomy): Eukaryota > Metazoa > Cnidaria > Anthozoa > Scleractinia > Acroporidae > Montipora > Montipora capricornis. Next base: position 69,946,837 of record NC_090892.1, on the reverse strand, counting down.
CTAAGGGAAGAAGAGAGACCCTGAGAACGAGGTTGTAGAACTGAAGACAAACAACAACAACCCCAGCAAGTGGACATGGTAGGACCGAATTACATTTACTAAACGCTACCGCAAACATCCGGTCACGCTCCCCCACGCCAGCTGATAAAACTGGAAATGAAAGTTGGGAAGACCAAGACCGAGCAACTCAAGCAGTTCCATAAGAGTCTGAAAAAAACCAGGCTTGAACGGAATGGCCTCTCGTATAAGTCTAGTGGTTTCTTGTGATCTCCGCGCCTAACAACATGCTGTACTCTATAAAATTATTTTTAATCCAGGCCAATGAATGATGATGGAATATCGGATCAGGAATCTTGAAGGGTACCTCGTTCGTCATATCGTCCGATGTATCGGTCGATATGTTGGTCGAGACTCGATGACATTCGACCGATACTCAATTGACATGTCGACCGACTATCGACCGATAGAGACACTCGACCGTCAATCATTGAAATGTACCGAGACATTACCGACATGTAACAGTCTTACTACGGACGCTTGCTCGACTTCCTGTCGTTAGTCAACCAATATATCGGCCGGAACTCGATCCACATATTAACTGATGTATCGGTGGATACGTCTCTACTCGACCGACACGCGACCGATATGTTAATGAGCTGTAGAATAATTAAAGAGCCGACCGCTGGTCTACCGAGACCATCGACCATCCACCCAACATATTACCAACATTTCACCGGCATATTTCAGAAGGTGTATGACAAGTGCAGACTGCGGACTGCAGACTGCAGACCAAACTTGTTAGTTAACAAATTGGTAGCAGGTTGGTATACACGGGTGAAATATGTAGATGACCTTTCTGTTTTGGAGTGCATCCCTAGGTGTTCTCCTAGCTACATGCCCTGCATCGCGAAGGAAATAGCACAGTATGCGTCAGACCACGGTATGCGCCTCAATGCAAAGAAATGTAAAGAGATCATATTTAGTTTCCTGCAATATCAGCCATTCGCGGCAACTCCCCTGTGTTTATCTGGCCGTGTAATTGAGAGGGTTGGTCACTATAAGTTGTTAGGTGTATTTATTTCTAGTGACCTTTCCTGGAATGAGCACTGTGAATATGTCCTTGCAAACGCTAAGAAGCGTTTATACGCATTGAGAGTGTTAAGGAAATGTGGCGTGGCCTGCCAGGATTTGGTTCAAGTATACTGGCCTGGTTAGATCAGTTATTGAATATGCAGCACCCGTCTGGGCAGACCTTCCGGTTTATCTGAGGAAAACCCTAGAATTGATAAAAAAGAGGGCATTTAACATTATTTTCCCTGGGCTGCCATATGATGTAGACCTTAGCCGTTCAGGCTTGCTGCCCCTCAGTCAAAGGCGGGAAAAATCATGCCAAAAGTTAATGCAGAATTTCCGAGATAAAGGCTTTCTTTCAAACATAATACCCATTCCCCCTGAAACCCACAATGGGTATTCTCTTCGCTCTGGCTCTGTTGTAAATAGCAGTGTTAAAGTAGTTACCAGGACTGAACGGATGAACAATTTTTGTTCTTATAAATATCAATAATATAGTTGCTTGTGCCCTTGTAATTCAGCTGTAGCTGCAAGAGGGGTAAATAAACTGATCAATCAATCAATCAATCAATCAATATTTCAGGTGTATGACAAGTGCAGACTGCGGACTGCAGACTGCAGACCGCAGACTCCCTACAAATAGCGCTGATAAACGTTATTTAAGTTTAAGTACCCATTTCAAGTAGCACCCATTTTAAAAGAGTAAGTTTTCAATAACTGTAATTTGGGGTTAGTCTGCAATCTGCAAATGTCAGACACCGTATTTCAGACGCCTAATCGACTTTCTGTCGTTAGCCGACCGATATATATATCTGTAATCTGTCTGTTGATGTTCATAGATTAATTAATGTTGAAGAGTCTTTATCGGCCGACTCTCGCTCGGCTATCGACTGATACAGGACCGACATTCCAATTGGTCGATAAGCCAAAGGCACTTGACCGATAAGCTACCGATATGATCACGGTTGATACATCGGCCGACATCAGTGGAAGCTCGACCTACTTTTCGGTTGGCTAGCGATCGATATGTCGGTCGATTGTCAGTCGAATGTCGATCGAGTCTCGACCGATTTACATGATCCGGATTATCTATTCCTTCGGTGAATTTAGTATGGTTGCATGTAAACTTTGGACTGCACTTCCAGTAGAATTGCGTAACATACCCTTACTAAGTACTTTTATCCCACCATTAAATCGGTTTTTTGAACTAAGAGTTATTAACTGTGAGAGGACAACAAAGACAACAAGCTTTATTTGCATGACTATACATGTATAAATTGTGATTACCTTTTGGATCGGGTGTTTCGACAGACCTAGTTACTTTTGGAAATACTTTCACGGGAAACAGCGTTTTCATGGTTACAGTTAGCCAACCAGTGCTGTAGATTACGCATTTACAATTTCGCATAAATTAGCTGCGGCTCAAACATGGTAAAAGTAGCGAAGGAGACACGGATAAATGGTATTCAGGTGACTACTAGGAGAGTTATCAAGTGAAGAATATGAAGGTAAGAGTCAGAGTGAGTTAAAAGTAGCGAAGAAAGTGATGGACACAAATAAGCGACTACTCCGAAGGATTCTGCGTCCAAAGAAGCGACTCCCCGGCACGGCT
>NC_090892.1:69919154-69936654 GCF_036669925.1 Montipora capricornis | reverse complement strand
AGTAAGAGGGAAAGGCACTAAAACGACCAAAGAAGTACGACTACATTGCCATGCTACCTGCTGACAAAGGTTATGGGCAAGAAGGACTACGAAAAAATAGACTTAATTTTTGGCAACAGACAGACGCACGAAGTACTCAAACCAGTGCCAAGATTTCAACGAAGATTGGAAAAGAAACTGCTTAAAATAAAGAGGAAGGTTAAGTCTACTCACACAGATTAAAAGGACTACCGAAACTACACAAACCAAACATACTGATAATCATATATAACCTATAGTCTCGTTCCATGGGTCTCCGGCGTACAAGAATCCAAACACTTAGCTACCATACTGACAAACGTCAGTCGACTGGGAACTTTATTGACACTATTAAGACAATACAAAAACCTGACGATCACAAGCTACAGTAGTGTCTTTTGAGGTGAAAATTTCTGTTAAAAAAAAAAAAACTGCTACCTAGAACTCCATTGTCACGACTGCTACGTCACCACTACCTGCCTTACTTATACCTACTTGCAGTAAAACGGTCAGCACTACAAACACTGAGTTACAAAGTACAACTATGGACTTACCAGTATTTCTTGTTGTAGCTGCTTTTTTCATGCTAAAGCCAGAACATCACGAAACTAGCCTTTGCCTAAAATATACTTGAAACAAACCGATACCTGTCAGAATTGACTCCGGTTATATAATCGAATGTTGCCCGACAAAATCACAGGTCATACACAAGGAAAGTTTTTTTCTAGGGTTTTTCACACACCCTGGAGGAGCAAAAGCAAAAAATGCCCAACAAGTAATCGGGGGATGGGTGGTGGTGGTGGTACTGGGGCTTGGAATAAAACAGAGCCGGACGCAAGCTTAAGTGTTAACATGACCAAGATAAGCCTGTTTTGAGAGAAAATCGTGTTTCCTTCGCTGTAAAGGAGAAGCTCTGCGAAAAAAACAACAAATTTCAAGAAAAGTTTGGTTAACTTGATTTGCTAAGGTTTTTTGAAACTTATCATCACTAGCTTTCCAACATTAAAAATCTGCAGGTGATTTTGAGTATCAGAGGGTTTTCACCGCCCTGGATGAAGTAAAGCTTGCCTCACTCAAACCTTTTTTCAAGGACCATTGTTTGCAGGTAAGGAACCAAGCGTAATTATCTCATTCTTGATCTGCACTGACGATCGAAAAAGATGCTAGCAAATTATTACACAATTTGGTCAATACCCATTTCCCGGCATTAATATTACATGCGATCACTGTGGATAGGTATATCTAGCTTCACTTAGTTGGCTCATTACCATCTCTTTATAGCATTTCAAGGTCATTTAATATCTCAATAATAATTCATAAGGCCATTGACCTTCACGGTTTCCAGTTTCAGTTTCAGTTTATTTTGCCACAATACTCAGTATTATCAATGACAATATTATAATATGCTATTAAAGACATTTAGTGGGGAGGAAGCTTATAAGGAAACCTGAAGGTTTATTTGAACCTATGAAATGGTCGATAATACATCAGTTATATCGATATAAAAGTCCTTATTAAATGAAACCATGTTGTCTCGCAGTGATGAGCGCAAATTTCTATTGCGTCGAGAAGCCTGAAAAATTTTCAGGACTTCAACGGGATTCGAACCCGCGACCTCGCGATACCGGTGCGATGCTCTAACCAACTAAGCTATGAAGCCACTGACGTTGGGAGCTGGTCACTTCTGAGTTCATTATCCGTGATAAGTACTTATGAGTGAAAGATATATATGAAATACATCATATATTGCACTGCGGGTATGACGGCTTCTCGACGCAATAGAAATTTGCGCTCATCACTGCGAGACAACATGGTTTCATTTGATTTCAAACCCGCAGTGCAATATATGATGTATTTCATATATATCTTTCACTCAAAAGTCCTTATTAGTATGCGGTGTTTTATCAGTGTTTTATAATGTCTCTCCACTCACAATTTGAACCTTTGTTCACACCTTTTGTGGAATATGTTTTAAGCCGTACAACTCACAGCACGGGTTTTATCGGGTCTAAAAACATTTGGTTACGCCTCGTGTTTTTGAACCCGATAAAACACTCCTGCTCATTTTTTAAACATTACATAAATGTAATGCCTCGAAAGATTATACTGCCTTTCTCTTACTTCGTCTTTTCCTGGGTGCCAGAAACGAAAGAATACTTTGCTGGCTTTGCTGGCGGGCCAACGATCGCCTTCCTGTGTGTCTTCACGTAATAAATCGCTACAATGATGAAATGATGTATGAACTGCGGATATGAAATCAAATGAAGTTATGATCCTCACAGTTATAACCGCAATTTTGGCAATTGCAATTGATTCATTCCTCACGGGAACATTAGAACCCACAAATGACCAGCTCCCAACGTCAGTGGCTTCATAGCTCAGTTGGTTAAAGCGTTGCACCGGTATCGTGAGGTCACGGGTTCAAACCCCGTTGACGTCCTGAAATTTTCAGGCTTCTCTACGCAATTGCAAAAATTTCATTCATAACTGCGAGGATCATAACTTCGTTTGATGAATAAATCGCTACGGAAGCGCGTCGTCTAACAAGACTCCCCGTCTTACCAAGTCCACCCATCGTCTTGTGTCCGGCTTTGTCAGTTAGACGAGCAAATGTAATGAAAAGTGGTTTAATTTCGTCCCACGATATGTCTACAGTATAAAAAACGACCTATGTTCACATTTTTTCGTTAGGATGACGCGTTGTACTTAATGAAATCGGAAGAGGAATTGAGGAACATTCTTGTAAAGGTGAGACAGATGTTATGTCAGCACTCAAGAATATAATCTGTAATTATTGAACCATATATTGGTTGACTTTGCTACTAAAATGAGCTTTTATGCCCTACTCATCACATCTGTATCAAAACAAGCAAGGGCCTCCACAATAACTGAAGTCTGATTTGTGAGCGCATTATTTACCTAGAAATCACCAACTTTTATGGTCACTTTGTTTTGCAGGACTTAAAAGTGCCGTATGGACATAGTTTTAAGTTTAGCAGACATTGGTTTCACAAGTATCATAAAAGTGAAGGTTAGAACAGAATTCCAGTGTATTCCATCTTTTCCCTGAAGGAGACACCTTTTTGCGGTGACTTGCTTAACCATTAGAGGGTAAAGGCAATTGCTAGTTTTCTACCCATATGAACCATGTGAGCGTTAGCCCTACTAATGAAATATAAGTCCTACATGGCCAACGTTTGCAACAACGTAACCCTTCCTTGTACCTTTTTGACTTGGCCTACTGTAAGTTGACTTTCACATAATCTTCTGACCTTTAAGAAATATACATGCTCACTTTAAGTTCATTTGTTTTGCACTTTAGAGTTGGGGAACAAATTGCAAGCGGCCTCTGACACTGTACCTCTTCCTGAGGTCGAGCCCCTCACTAATTTAGCAACCGCTAGGAACATTCGTGCAAATCGGGAGTCTTGTGACAACCCATTGAATTCCTCACAGAATGGGAACTCCACATCTACAAAGGCTTCAAGTTCAAGCACCCAAATCAACGTTGAATCATCCGATTTATTAACAGGACAACGAGAAGCGGAGAATTGTGAGGGTAAACCCGGAAAAGAGAGAGAACACGCCGTTAATCTCTCAGTGGAGTTGCCAACCATAGCGCCGAAAGATCGCGTGTATGATGTTGAAGCGACGTCTAATAGTTCATGTGGAAACCAGCAGAAGGCCCAAAAGTTGTTCAGTGAATCAAAGACTCTTGCTGACATCGACAACATGAATGACACCGAACTTGGGCAAATCACAGTGAAAGAAAGACTCACAGGAAAACTCGAGTTACAGGAAGAGGCCAACATGAATCGCAATGTTGACTCTCATTTTAAGTTGGGACAGCCATCCATGCAAATGTGGGGTAGACTTCAGAGTGTGGATAGGGAGGAGTTACCGATTGGTTCAGAATTGACTGACTCGAAGACAACAACACAGAAATGTCATTCGGGTAGGTGGCATAAAAGCAACGTATAATAGAGGTAAAACGATGTACCAATGATTCGAAATTATTTCTAGTTGAACACTTTAAGTGTGGCTGGTCAATATTGGGTACAGAGGTGAGTATCTGCTGGGTGGACAACATCGTGATTTCCGCTTTACCCTATTCCACTGGGCGAGGTTATGATTCTTCTCTCTCCTAGCTTTAGAGCATACTGCGCCCTTTGCTGCGTTTTGCTGCTATCACCTTCCAGGTCTCAGTCGAGTTTACGTTCTGAGCTTTCATGTCGCGTTTATAGCGCAGTTGGGAATAGTCATCGAATATCTTGCAATATGTTGGCCTACCACAAGAGATGTCCATGCTGATCTAGCCATTCTTCATCAGGTGCTCGTAGGCAAGCCAGCAGTAAGTAAGCAGCTCTAGTGGAAACGGTTAAAATACACCGGAGACTGGCGTGGTTCATGACCCAAAGTGACCGCATCACCAGATCATCAACCTACTGCCCCTGATGAGAATCTGATAGCTCTCATTCTTGCAAGATTGACACTTGTCCATCTGATCTGATGTGTGAAGAAGGCAGGGTCCAAAAGCATACCTTAGTAGGGAATGGAGAATGCTCATGAATGAGCGCGCGAGTACTTCGTACTATTTCTTTAATTTTAATTAAGCAAGCTGTTGTAGAATCCATCCCTGATGACCAGGCCGAACGCTAAGATCATTCAAGGGAATGTACAAGGCGTTTGCTGTTCTCTGCTCCTCTCTATGTAAATTTCATAGCTTACGCTGTATGTAAGTTAATCCATTCCATATTTAGCCGCGCATGTGTAATTTAAGCTTCATTCTTGTTTTTGTATTAAGAATGTACAGATCATGAGGGCCATGCTTCCACCCATGACATCAGAGAAGAGGACTTCCATTCAAAGATGTTCGCTGACGAAAACGTCATTGACGCTAAAAGGTTATTGGACGTCGAAAATCTTAAACATGGATCAGGTAGTTTTAAAAGACATAAATCTTGTCTTTTTTAAATCTCAAGGTTACAATCAGGATTATCTCACTTGTCGATCCGTTACGCACGGCACATTAAAACCGCTTGTAAAATCTTTGCACTTTCTTTCAGGCAAATTATTTCAAAGGGTCTCACTTTATTGTTCTTACACGACAGATAACCAAAAGGACGATTGTACTAACATCGCCATCAGGGAGAAAGGAGAGGAAACAGTCATCAGAAACTCGCTAACGACATCGCTAAATAAAACAGAAACAGCAACTGATCACCGAGAAGAACCAACAAATGAAAACGATCCAATCGACTACGACTTAGACGTTGAAACAACCAAAACAACGTCGGGTTAGTATTGCAGATGAAACTTCAAGTCAGTTCTAAATGAATGAGGGACACTGTTAATGGTTGACGTGCACAAAATCTATCGCGCAGAGATTTTCTGGAATGGGCTCTCTTTTTTTTTCTGTTTAAAGTCTTCATTAAATACGACTTTTTTTAAAGCTAAAACTGTTAGCGGAATACGTGATTATCTTATATTACCACGCTGTGACAGTCGTTGATCTTTAATAAACAGTCAAATGCCTCTTTCACCGTTTTTGAACTTATCGATTCGCTTCTTATTTTAAAAACTGCCCACTCTCTTTGAGTTGACTCAAATGAACTGAAAGCAAATGACAGAGGACGGTGTCAACGGGTTTGGCGATCTCCCATGGCAAAACGTGTAGGCCATAAGTCGAGACAAGTTAAGCTACGATTGTGGCCATATGTCTCAAGGGGGATGAAAATGACTAACTGTGTACAGGGAGCAAAATAAACAAACATTAACCTTTCATTTCATTCTTATCATAAAAGGCATGGGTTCGAAAGATTACTCAGTAGACGAAACAAAGCTCTCTGAAGAAGCCGAATTAGAACAGTTTGTCATTCCAGCTGAAGTTTTAGAGGAGGACGCTGTTTCCACTTCTACGGAGCCAATAACTTTACAAGAGAAAAGTGCAAATGTGTCAGTGGCACAAATTGAAAATGAAATTTCCAGCGCCAGAGGTGATTGCAATCCAACTGCTGATCAGAAATCTTTCGAAGTAAGTGAGCAGAGTCATGGGAAGGATAACTTAACCGACACTGATATCAACCACCTACATGAAGTGGTACCTCAAGTGGTTAGTAAATGTAAGTATTCAGATTTTAGATGTACTGTTTCTTTAGTTTAAACAGAAGTGCCTAGGAGGATACATTTTTGTCTCGAAGAGAAACCACATGTACTGTACTCTATAACTATTGATTAAAATCGATCGATATCATTACCAATTTTGTGTCCAACAAGTTTATGTGACCGGAAGTTCACATGCGGGCAGTTTTAAAGTGACCTTTTTTCCGTTGAACTCACGGGGACCACTTTCATTACCCTAGGAATTTCCGACTTATTTTTGTCTATAAAGAGACGAATGAACAGAGAATGAAAACGTTTTTATCTGAACAACATGCAACAAACAGAAACAAGGATTCAAATGGTTAAATGGTAAACGACTTCAAACTCACCGTCGTCCATTTTGCACGCCCAAACCCGATGCAGATCTGTGCATGCGTGTGGATTTACCGCTGGACAAAAAAACTGTGGAAAATCAGGACTGGGCCACCGGGCCGCCGGACCGCCGGGCCGTCGCGGGCCGTGCGCCGCGGGCCCCTGGGCCATCGTGCCGCTGAGCCGCTGGGCTGCTGCGCCGCGGGCCTGCTTTTAGCAAAACCCGGGAAAAAGATCAGCTCCGGGGACCATTATCTTTTCCCTATCATTGAAACCTTTTTGCCCAAACATTCCGTTCTTGACTAACTCTTAGCAAGGCGTATTTTTCTTATATCTTTCATAAATAAGTTTTATAAATCTCAGTTTTAACTGTGTACAGGGAGCAAAATAAACAAAATTTTAACCTTTCATTTCATTCTTATCATAAAAGGCATGGGTTCGAACGATTACTCAGTAGACGAAACAAAGGTCTCTGAAGAAGCCAAATTAGAACAGTTTGTCATTCCAGCTGAAGTTTTAGAGGAGGACGCTGTTTCCACTTCTACGGAACCAATAACTTTACAAGAGAAAAGTGCAAATGTGTCATTGGCACAAATTGAAAATGAAATTTCCAGCGCCAGAGGTGATTGCAATCCAACTGCTGATCAGAAATCTTTCGAAGTAAGTGAGCAGAGTCATGTAAAGGATAACTTAACCGACACTGATATCAACCACCTACAAGAAGTGGTTCCTCAAGTGGTTAGTAAATGTGAGTATTCAGATTTTAGATGTACTGTTTCTTTAGTTTAAACAGAAGTGCCTAGGAGGATACATTTTTGACTCGAAGAGAAACCAGATGTACTGTACTCTATAACTATTGATTAAAATCGATCGATATCATTACCAATTTTGTGTCCAACAAGCTTATGTGACCGGAAGTTCACATGCAGGCAGTTCTAAAGTGACCTTTTTTCCTTTGAACTCACGGAGACCACTTTCATTACCCTCGGAATTTCCGACTTATTTAAAATCAAATTTAGGGTTAGGGTTAGGTTTATAAGACTACTTGCTATCACGTGTGCTGACATCTTATTAAACATAGCTGGAATTAGATCTGGTCCAGCAGACAAATCTACAATCGTGGTCAAACGTTGTTGGGAAGGTTGCGCACATCACTTCACTTCACACCTAATTTGATTATTCTAACTAATAGGCCTTTTGCAACTAACGATCACATGGTACAAAATCCGCCATGCTGGAGGGCAAGCTCATTATTATTCCCCCACTGGGACATTAAGACTGGTTCAGGTCTCTTTGTTTTTATGTCCCGGTGGGGGAATAATAATGAGCTTGCCCTCCAGCATGGCGGATTTTGTACCATGTGATCATCAGTTGCAAAAGGCCTATTGGCTAGCTGTACTTTTTGAAAAAGAACATGCTCTTGTGGCCCCCTTACCCTATATTCAATGTTGGCAATGTTGGAAGAAAAGTCACCATTTTGTTTGGTGCAAAATCCAACATTGATAATGGAGAGGGGGGTCATCGCAAAAGTGACGCTACCTTCCCAACACTTTTGTTCAGGATTGTAGCTTGAGTGTCCACAGGTAAGGCTTGGAGAACTTCGCAATACGCGACCGAACGAAGGATAACTGGTCGTATGTTATCATTAGCGCGGAGAGCTTGCAAATCTTCAAAAGAACAACACGAATTGCTTGTAGCCAGAGGTCTTTGCAGTCTCCGAAAGGAATCTGTTGAAGATTTACGCCCTTTGATTTTTTGATGAAGAGATTAAGTTTTTTTTGATGATAATGACTTTCTAATGAATTGCTCCAAGTTTTCTCAACGCGTCCCGGGCCGTAGTGTTTCCGATGAACAGTTTCTCTTGACTTAAAGTACCCAAATATATTTGGCTTCTGTTTAAGGCGCTGGTGGTCTAGTATGTCGAACAGAGCGTAATGAAAAATGCCTATCGATATGGATAGAGTTCAGTAACTCGAGCTTAAAATCAGGATCATCGGTCGAAAGATTCTGTGAAAGAGGGACGTGCTTGAAATCATTGGTGAATGTCCGCTCATCGAGGTTTTTTATGTAGGGTATGAATTATCGCTGACCAAACAACAAGGGAGATGTCACGTGCGTGGGATCCTCTTTGACCAAGTTTGATGCTCTCGTTGGATCTTCTGCTATGCCGCGTTCAGCTAATCTTGAGTACTCAGAAAAACGGTTGAACGATATAAAACTTCTACTTTTTACCACGCTATGTCAGTCTTACGATATCTAGCTTTTGTATAGAGTAAATTTTGTAGATCAGCTCGAGTTTTATATTTGATGTTCTCGCGAATATACTTACCAACGCCGCTAGCCTTCATTTTTTCGCTCTTATGATATTCCATCTGATATCGTAGGATTTTAACCCATCCAAGTAGCTCAGGATTTTTTCTTAGCCTTTCTTCAGTGAGTCGAAAGGATAACTTTTAATCACCGGTTGAAAGTAGACACGATAGTTGTGTATAATTGAGGTACATTACATTTAGTTGCGATGTCTTTATTTACAATAACAATCACAATTTAGCCACTTCTTTGACAGAAGAAGTCTGAAGAGGGAAAAAAACAGGCTTGAACTACTCAAGCGATCTTTGACCAGACCTTTTTTCCTCAAGTAAGATGATCTTTCGCAATAACATTTTCTGTTATTGACAAGTATATTCCTTTTACTCATCATTAGATATCAAATACAAGTGTGCTCGTACTTTGTTACCAATGTAATTTACATCGGTTCGTGGTAGGGTCAAAGTGGTAATCCCTGCTAGCAGACGTCTCTTTTCGTTTGCGTTCGCTGGGTTGACGAGTACGGGAGATGAGACCTCTGCCATGGGTCGAAATGCACTGTGTTGAGCATGCACGGCGGTTACTTAGCGACTGAATCCTTACGTCATACCTCATGTTGCTTGGGCTCACTTAACAACAGCGAAATTACTGTAAAGGAATGTGTGGGACACAGTGGGCTCAAGTCACAGTCAGCAAACATATCATGGGGCATGCGGTTTGAAGAGTGCCGTTCAAGCTTGTGGGTGGTGGTTGGATCACAGTGAGTTTCGATCCATGGCAGGGGTCTCTTTTCCCGTACTCGTCATCTCAGTGAACGTAAAAGAAAAGAGACGTCTGCTAGCAGGGAAAAAGCCGCCCGACAAAACTGTGAATTTTTGTACGAGTGATGTCAACCTGGATTAGGGCATAGAAAGTATGAAAACAATGATTTTTTCGAAGATTAATTGGTCCCTATTATGCAATTAATGTTCATTCAGGTTCTCCAAGACCACAAGGAGGTAAAGGAAGGGAGTTCACATACGAGAAAGGATTTGTTCTTGATACAGAAGAGAACAGGGAAGTGGAATTCAAGTCCCTTAAAGGTACACAGAGCTCCTTGCTTCCTTGGAAAATTATGGAGAAGGCAAAAAAGTTTATTTGTGCCTGCTTAAATGCTGATAGTAAAGGCATTATATACTTCGGAGTAGGAGATTGTCAGGAACAAAGTTCAAAGTTCAAACGTGGAGAGATCCTTGGTCTTGACGTCGAAGGAGCTATCGATGATATAATGAAGGCTTTCCAGTGCGTTCTTGATGACCACATACATAGTGATGAAGGACCCCTTCAAAAAGCAGGAGAGCAGAAATGCGTCAACTTGGAGTTTGTTCCAGTAGTCAGTGAGGGAAGCAGCACAAGTCTTTATGTCATTGAAATTGAAGTGAACAGGGACTGGAAATTTTGTAAGGACAAAATTTATTATTCCAAAAGTTGGACTGAGAAACGAGGCATCAAAACGGAGGAGACACATTCCACAAAGAAAGCGCTAAGTGACTTTTACAAAGTCTTCAATAAATTTGATGACGTTGCTGTTCGGACCAGTGGAGCATCTCAAAGCATGCAGCAGTATGACGTCAAACGTCAGGTGAAGGAGCCTCTCAGGGTCAAATACAAAGACTGGAAGAGGAAAAGAAAATCGGGTAAGTGTTAATTAATAGAATATTCCAATCCTGATAAAGTGTTACGACTGAAGTCCTCTACTTGTCGAGGTAAGAAAATATTATTTGTCGTAAATAGAACTAGAAGCTGTTCTTGCCTAGAGCGACGCGAAAACCTTGTCCCTGCATTAAAAATTAGGACGCGTTTTTTTCACTGTATATTGTTTCCTTCCATTTAATATAATTCCGTGGATTTTCTATAGCACGCAAATTCAGTGGATATACCGTGCAAATTATTTGCGTATCATTGACTGGACCTTAGTTTTTTAAAAATCAAGTAACCAAGTTGTTTTTTCTTAATTAAAATGGCATGAGATAACTTTGGTAAATATTCAGCAATAGATCACATCAGGTTACAGTGTAACCCATAATCATTCAGGTAATCAAAACTTCGCTTCTGTGTTCGTCACTTTTGTATGATACTTCAGATCAGAATTACTACCTCAAGTATGTTTTTGCAAATGATATTTAAACTTGTAAGTTCACATTTTTCGTCATTTCAGTTTGCTGAACGTCTAAAAGGTGAATTAAATTTTAAGGGACGCAGGATGTTGAAGCTTGGAAAGAAAGTAAACGTTTGCCGTTGAGAGAAAACGTTTGGATAAAAATTGAGCTTTGGTCAATCTCACTTTCTAGCTTGCGGAGAACGAGAACGAAAAGTGCTGGGGATTGGTCTTAACTGCAGGACGAAGCTTTTTAGTCAAGATCCCTAAAAAAGGTTGCATGGATGGTTCTTTAAAGTAACTTTTTCAATGGAAATGTGATATCACTTCAATCAGAAGGCGCATGCACAACTAGTCGCAGTCCTCTGCCGAGCGTTTCAGTGAAAAACTTGTAAAAACTCACAGGAAATGAAAGAAAGAGGCGTTTTTTCACCATCAGTTTGGACAAAGAATGGAACTGATATTTTGAAAAGTGTTCAAAGGAGGGCCTTATGACGTCATATTTTTTTTGAGAAATAGTTTTTTAAAAAAATCCATGTCAGAATGTGCTCATACCGTTGCGATAAAAATATGTGAAAAACATGGTTAAATCGCTGAGTTTTTGGGCATTTTCTGTTTTGGTCACGCGATTTACCAAATATGGTTGTGAGTCGAACCAGACAAAGAAATGTTACATAGAACACAATTGGCGTAAACGAATAACTGTAGAGTTAAAGGGACTCGAGAAATGACTATTTGAAGTGGTCCATAGCAACGGTTTGGTAGTTAAAAGCCACCCCCCTTAAAAACGTACCCGCTGAGTCATCGTTGTACTCATAAAATTGTATTGTCTGGTGGCCTTCTCGTTTACTTAAACGAGTCGTATATCTAGTCACTACTACGGTTTTTTAGAAGCCGACTGCTTCTGGTAAATCCACTGAGATTGAGATGAATATTTACCGATTATTTTTCGAGAGAACACTGTCAGGAAATGAGATGATTGTAAATAGCCGGGTGGAAGTTAAGCGTCGACTTGGCTACGATCATCTTATTTTCCGGTAACCTCGCGTGGGCAATATTCTAGGTTTTTTCTTCCAGACGTAAGATTGAAAATTTGAAATTCAACATCTTTATTTCTGTCTGAACTCTCTTATTTTCGTTAATTTACAGGTGTTTATGAGTTATCAGCAGGTGAGTCGAGAAGTTTGTTAGCTGCGTTGTTAACTTTTGCGTAGTGACTGGTCACCATGATATTGCTTTCTTTTTCCTCGGTGACTATTTAAATCGATAATTATGCCATCGTATATGACATCTTCCCGTATGATTTTACAGATCCGCTTCTGGAGGATTCAGATGTCATAAAGTACAGTGCTATGGTAAAGAACAGGATGAAGAACATAAACCATAAAGATTTCGGGTACGTTCTGATTGCAAACAAGATGCCGCCTCAGTACAGAGGAACACCTCGCTTAGCTTTCCTTCAAAACATCCCTTGGCTGGCAGTGTTTGATCTGTTTGACCCAGCCTCAAAAGAGGATGGATTGTACTACGTTTGTAACGAAACAACAGATACAACCAGAGCCAAGCTAAGAAGCCTCGACGACTTCAAAAATATGTCATCTGACGGGATACCTGGTCAAACTGACTTTTCCCTTCCAACCAGGGGTACAACTTGGATATTGAGCAATGAAGAAGTGCAGAAAGGAGACTGGATCAAAAATTCCAGAGACAGTTTTTATCGAGGTCTTTCCGCTTACAAACATTGTTGTCCTTCCGGACGTATTCTGTGCTTTTTTCTTGGTCTCGATGAAAGCGGTATTCAAGAGATGGTAGACATGATGGATTGCTGTTTCAGTATCCTCGGAAATTCGGCCAGCAATTGGGTTACCATCATGAGTGAGAACAAGCGCTTAGGAGAAGCATTTATTAAGGCCGCCAAGCACCAGTTGCAAAGGGAACTCACAGCATGCTCAATCATAGGAATTCGCTGGGAATTCCTTGAAGAAATCGTTCGTGACATGGTCGGGCTGCCCAAGTTTGAGGAGAGGGAAGCTACAACGGAGCTACCGTACTTCACCGGTAATTTCAGACCCGTTCTTAACAAAATAATTAACTCTTGGGATGATCTGGAAGTTTACAGCCCAAATCCTCGCCCAGCATCTTCCCTGGAGGATATCGAGAAAGAAAGGAATAACTTTTACAAAGGTGGACAAGCCAGTCAAACTAATTTGTTTCATAACCATTGCATTCAACGAACACTGGAAGAAGAGACGACTAAAAAGATCGACCAGTTATTAAGAGAATTATCGAAACCTGGCATGGAAGTAAGTCCTTACGTGCAGACGATCACTGTCCCCTACGAACCTGGATCTGGCGCAACAACACTGTGCCGCACAATCTTGTGGAAAAAACGAAAGGACGTTCGTTGTGCCATTGTCAAAGCTATTACTCCTGCTACGGATTACCAAGTCGAGCAACTCCATAGAATACTTTATGACGAAAAGAATTTACAATTTGCACTTCCTTGTTTGATCCTCGTCGATAATTTCCCCGAGATTGAGATAAGACGCTTGACAGAGAAGATCATGAAGAGACAAATGAAGTGCGTCATTTTGTCAACTTTCTCGATTGCAAAGTTGAGCCGCCCCATTCCGGATTCCGCCGACATGACACCTTTGAGACAACTAGATGCAAATGAAATGACCCTTGTCAAAGACATTTTAATCAACATCACAAGTGACAGCAGACGAAGAAGAGAAGCTGAAGAAGTTCTGGACCGGGAAAGGCGATTCATTTGGTTTGGCCTAGAGCTGTTCGGACGCGATTACAACAAGATCGAAGAAAGACTTCAAGATCACATTCAAAGTACCCTTGAATTAATGGAGGATTCCCAAAAGATTCACGAGATGGTCCTGAACTTTTGTTGCTTTCTACATTATTACAGCGATGGCAGGGCTATCCTCCCTCATGCAGTTGTCAGTGACATTCTTTATGAAGCAAGTAAAGAGCAAGAACAAGACTGTGCATTAACGGAACACGTGCACAGAATCTTTGGTGGGCTTCTTCTTGAAGGTTTCAATGATACAAATGGTTACCATGGTTGGAGACCAGCACATTCTCTCGTTAGTGAGGTTGTGAAGTCACAAATGAGCACCGAAGAGACTGCAGTGCGTTTACTGGAGGTTATCAACAAAGGGAAAGCCCACGCTAACAAGTTTTTAAAGGATCAAGTTTTGAAGGTATTTTTAGATCGCAAGAGAATATCTGACCCTGTGCTGATGGAAGAGCAGAAAAATGACGCAGAAGGAAATGAATCTGATTTTGAGGACGAGGTTTTTGGTTTTTATGAAGTGAAGACACGATATTCTCCTTTCATAGTAGACATCCTAGAGGGAGATTTTGGGCGTCAGAAGGCCCTCGGATTACTCATCACAATCTGCCAGAAGACCTCTGAGACTGAAGAAAAGGCATATGCTTGGCAGCAGCTGGCGCGATTCATGGGGTATGAAATGGCTGCGAATGAAATGGATCAAGCGAATGATCAACATCGGCGTCTCTATGTTACTATGAACAGCCAACAAGATGTCAAGGTGTCCATACCGGAAACGGGTATTGAAGCAGCACACATTGCAGTTGACATTGCCATACACCTGCAGCCTAATTACAGTCATCATTATGTGATCAAAGGAAATCTGTATCTTTTGCAATTAAGGAATTTCAAACCAGAGGAACGACCCATCCCTCTTGATTCTTATTCGATGACCGACGTAATCGAGTTCTGTCGTAAGGCATTAGAATTCTACGATAAAGCACTGAGCACAATGCACGTACTCAACCACTATTCGATGATTGGAAAAATTCAAGCCATCGTCTCTCTACTCAAAATTGTCAAAGGATTGCCCTTGTTCCTCTCAGATCGTGAGGGCTTTACAAGATATTTAAAGAGAGCAGAAGTACCTGAGGAAATTGAAAGCGTGTTGAAACCAGAAGAAAACAATTTTGTTCAAAGTCTAAGTATTACAGCACTTGGTCTTTTGAATGAACTATTCGGAGATGTGAAGTTCAGGCAGATGACCACGTACGACAATAAGCAGATACGGGGCTTAAGCAATGCAAAAATAAGGGCTGGGAAACTTCGTCGCACCTTTTACGAAGTTACTGGATTCGACAGAAGCGAGCTTAAACATAGTTTAAGAAAAGTTCCAATGCCTTCCTCTCCTGTGAGTGATCCTGTTTATTATCAACAAGTGGTACAAGACATCCTTTTTGCAAAGGATGAGACTACGTACAGTTCATGGGCAAAACTAGATGATGAGGAAGTGTCTTACATTTACAGGTTGTTGAAGGGACTTTGTCATAGGGGCTATGGAAACCACGACGACATGCTAATTTGCTGCAAAGCATGTCTCCGTTTAAAAGATAGACCACCTGTCGAGGAGTTGGACGGAATTGTAAGTAAGTGGGTTGCAAAGTATCCGAATTCAGAATGGGCACATCTTTTTCGCTACATGATTCATTTCCCCACTCCGAATGGAAGCCTTGCTGTTTTCAGTCCCTCTGCAATGGACTCGATCAAGAAATGTGGCCAAATTGTCCGAGAGAAGACCGGTCGATCTGTATTACGATTTCGGAAATCTGCCGCCGAGTACTGCCTTGGAAAAGGAAGGGGCTTGTATGCCTTTGTTTCAATGCAATCTCTTGAAAACAAAGGAGGAACGAAGACTGACTTTTGGAGAAGTGACAAAGTCTCCGAAAAGCTTGAACGCGTGCAAGGCCAAAAAGACGCTAACTTTAATGGCGTCATAACGTATAAAGGTATCCAGGTACGTTTTGACAATACTCGTTATCCAAACCAAAGCAAAGACGACTTGTGGTTTTATGTGGGTTTTTCCGTATCCGGCCCATATGCGTTTGACCCAGTTGATAAGGACACCTATAAAACGATGAGAAGTAAATCCGATGAAAATGTGCTCTATCAATTCCCAGCCTCTCCGCCACTGGTGGGTGCTGTTGCTGAAGACAGTATGCACACGTCTCTGCCAAAAAAAGGGGGAAAAGGTCCTGGGCTAAATGATGACACCTCAGAAGGAGAGATGTCTGAGTCTGCTCTTGCCAAGGGAGGAATTTCATACGCACATTCCGATTTGGTTCCTGCAACACAACTGGCGACAAATCCCACGAACCCGTCAACACCACAATTTTCTTACAAGTTGCCAAGTGGTTCCCAAGGAGTGAAAAGTCCCCTTGTCTCTTCCAGTTCCGGAAATGTCCTGCCCACGAGTGGCATTACATCAGGGAAATGCGATGATTGCCATCATATAGATCAAAACAAATCGTCAAAACAAATTTCCTATTCTTCAGCTGTACAACTCGGGGGCGGCAAAGTTGAATGTAAGAAAATCGCAAATACATCCTCAAGTGAAATGTCGTATCCAATTTCTGTGAAATCTTGCAAATGGAAACCCATAGAGGGTAGACAAAGAAGGCAGAGACGACTTTTCCAACCCCTGTACGTGGATGAGAGCGGTAAACTTCACCACGGGGCTTGGGTTCTTGGAGCAGAAAAATCGAGAGAGTGTAACGTTCACACAAAGTTAGGAAAGGACACTGGTACCTTGGAGCGCTGTAGCTTTGCTCATTCTTGGAGAGGTGATACTCTTCAATTCGTATGCATAAAGTGTACAATAAAGAAGAAAAAACATTGCAAAGAAAGATACCTCCACAAGGCAGATATTTGGAACTTAGGCCCTTATCTTAATGAGGACGGAGCTGTCTGGAAGGACATCACCACATAACAGTGTGGGATTCCCTTTATTTCTCACCCCTTGCATTGATGACAATTCAATGACTATCGATGCAAGACATTGACCGGTCGTGGTTGAAGGGCTCTTCGGGTTTGTTCGGTATCATATTGTACTTCTACCTCTGTTTTACCAACATCAGCTTCCAGAAACAACGCCAAACGCAAAAACGTCAAACTCAACTATTCTACACTTCACGTCCCCTCTCTAGTCCAAAAACAGAGTTATAGTTATCACGCTCAAGTATTCAGTGTGGTAAAAAGTAACGGATATGTCGCATACTCATTGGATGTATATTAATGTACAAAAACAATGCCTCTATCTCGCTACTACTCAATCACTTGACTAATGATATTGAGATTCAGCCTGGTTTTGGCCAACAACAGCGCTCAAATGGTCGGCCAATACGCCGATGGAATGTGCAACACCAAGAGCCATAATAGGTCAGAGAGGTAGACTTCGGGGGTTGCCTGGGATATCTTAATTTCAAAAAATCTATTTTTAGTAACATTTGCAGACGCAACGGGAAACCAAGCAAACGACTTCCGTTGACCCGGTTGTTTTTAAAACGCTCTTACGTCAGTGAGGTGGAACAAGTTGACTGATTTCATGCACTTACGAAATTGTGTGAAAGGTAATCAAAGCTCTCGTTTGAACCACAGAATACTGCAGTGAGTTTGAAAATCTTTCTCCGAATGGTTTCTTTGATTCTCCTGTATTCAGCTGTAATAGGCTTAATTGAAGCTGGAGACAAATAGCCAAACTTCATGGGGCTGGAATTTTC
>NC_090892.1:69909154-69914154 GCF_036669925.1 Montipora capricornis | reverse complement strand
ATGAGAAGGTCGCAACACCTTCATCAAAACTCCAATGCAACCAGGTATGAGAGGGTCCAACAGTACAACTGCAACAAAATGATCGTTTTGATTACTGCTTGGTTGAAATTGCTACTTTCCAGCATACGTTCCTGCTGGTTTCTGGTCATTGCATCTCTTCTTTGCTCTAGCGATGATAGGGTGTCCTTGGGAAGTCTAAGAATTCTGAGGCAACGGTTCTGCACTCTTTGTAACTGCAAGGAAAGATATTCTGGCAAACCACCCCAAATCGGGCTAGCGTATTCCAGCAATGTCCGGATTTTTGTGATGTAAATTGTAAGACCAACCTCAGCTGGAATATTAGCTTTTCTACATGCCCTTACGTGGTAGATACGTTTACTGACTTTGCTTACGATATTTGGTATGTGAGAATTCCACTTTAAGTCATTCTGGACCGTGCGACTCCAAGCAATTTGAACTGTGTGACTCTTTCAAGCTCCACATTGTTAACATGCAATAGTGGTAGAGTATCACTTGTTTTCTTGAATGAAATCCACATATCCTTTGTTTTCTTAGCATTAATTTCCATTTTATTGACAGCAGCCCAGGATTCCAAATGGCTCACCACGTCCTTCATACGGCTTTTCGAGTTTAAGGGTACAAGCTGATATTGTGTACAATCATCGGCGTATTTGCACGTTGAGATACATAACTCTCTTGGGATGCCTTCCTCGATGTCATTAATGTGAACGTTGAAGAGTGTTGGCGATATAACGCCCCCTTGCGGCACACCTGCTATTACTTGGCCTGATTTGGACAACATTCCCGGTAGCTTCATCTGAAACGTCCTTTCTGATAAGAAACTTTGCATCCATTTCCAAAAACTTCGACAACTCCCATTGCGGCAAGCTTGGTCAACAAGGTGGCATGGTCGACCAGACCGAACGCTTTTCGGAAATATACAAACACGGTGTGCACACCATCAAACTTGCTGCCAAGATCCGTAGCATTGTACCAATCCTGCGTTACACAAGCGAGAGCCGTAACAGTAATCTACCTTGGGTAAAAGCATGCTGATTGTAGTAATTTTGAGATCATCTTTGTTCAGGTTAACCTTTCCAACACTTTTGCAATTTGTGGCAGCACAGATATTTGTCTAAAATCGTTGGCGATATCCACTGGGCTCTTACCGTTTGGCGCAGGACTTACCAAAGCATGCTTGTACAATGTAGGGTACTTGCATTGCTGGGTACTCGCACAGATTATGCAATGAATGACAGAGGCAAGTTCTTCGTTGAATTGCTTTAGAGTCCAAGGAGGCACTCCATCTGATCCTGTGGCTTTCTGTGGATTTAGCCTTTTAAGAGCCGCTTTTACCTGGCCAATGTTAGGCGTAGGTGGAGGACGATCAACAACACTGTCCACAAGATCATTGACATGCAGGGCAGAAGGTTCACGGTCTTTCCATGGTGCCGTAAAAGCTTCAAGGAGGTCATCGGCCATTTGCAGTAATTCTGACTTAGTTGGGGTAGTTATATTCAAGCGATTGCAATTGTTATGAGCTCCAGACAAACCATAGATGTATCTGAACCATTTGCTAGGATTGGAGTGACCCAAACTGTGAGCTTTGTTGCGGTAGAAGTTCTGCTTGGCATAAGTCATCAGGCATGCAATCGTATCCTTTAAATGTTCGTATTTGCTTCGGTGACCTTTTACAAAAGCTCTTTGTCTGTCAGGTATCAAGATCTTGATGTGTGGCGTAATCCATGGCTTGTCAGAAGGGTGCATTCGAATGTATCTCATAGGCATAGCATCGTCAAGTGCATTGACAATGATAGACTTGAAAGCAGCCACTTTTACGTCCACGTCTCCAGAGTTGTAAACATTTGCCCAATCCGCAATTTTAAGTTTCAGTCCAAGGGCATGAACATTCTCTGTTTTTCTTACTCGGACTTTCCGAGAAACTGAAGGAATCTTTTGCCTGATAATTGGTGTTATCAATAAACACTGATGGTCTGAACGTCTAATTGGTGGTAAATGCTGGACATCTTCATACAAATCAGGCATATTTGTTAGTATTTGATCAAGAGTGTTACTGTATTGCCCCTTGTAGGAGCTTTCACAACTCTCTTTAAATCTAGGCGATGGCACAACGAGCACGGGTTGAGCGAATTTAAGTCTCCACCAATAATTACTCCAGCAGACGGGCGCTCCGCGAGCACAGAATCTACTCCCTGAGTTAAATAATCGACACATTCTCGTCCACTTTTGCTACTTTGACCAGGAGGGTAGTACAAACCAACCATGAGAATGACACTATAAGGTCTTGGGGTTTGCGGAGGTTTCAATAAAAGCCAGATAACTTTTATCTCGTTTCTCTCTAAATCAGATAGACGAGTGCAGCGTAAAGATGAAGCAATGTATGCCAAAACACCACCTCCTTGCGTTGGGCGGTAAAGACAGTACGAGCAGTAATTACTTCCAATATCTATTGCTGAGTCAGGAATTTCGGAAGACAACCAAGATTCCATAATTAAAACAGCAGAAGGCTGAATAACAGCAATAATGCCATGCAGTTCGTCCAACTTGTAGTTCGTCCAACTTGGATGATTATCGGCTGTTATGACGTTGTAGTGTGTCTTACGAAAAACATTTCTGTGAAAACCATTTCGAGCCACTTTAATATATTAACTTTCGTGAAAGTAAAGGAATTAATTGTTGATAAAGGGCATACGATAGTAGGCCACAACGAAAGAAATACTACTATCTTACGTTTTCAAAAGCTGAGGTTTCGTTTTCATCAATGTTTCTATGCCTCAATGTCATCGTTTTTTCAAAGAGCTCCGTTCTCTCCTACCCACACTAAACACAGAGCGTTTTCAAAATGCTTCACCTTTGAAACTGTTTTCAAAAGTCTTCGTTATCATCGGCATTTTTGGGCGTTGTAGTCACAGGGAGCAGAGGAGTCCTATTTGACCGTTTTTCCAGTTAAATTCACCATGCAATTGCAGCGCGAATCGAACTTGTTGATTTGAATCACCGTACGTGATCAAACTACCTAGAAGCGATCGTGTTACGGTTGAAATCCTATCCGCGTCAATGTTCGTCGCCCTTCGGGCGACAAATTTCGCAAAGCGAAGCTTTCCGTAGGAGGCACGAAGTGCCGTGGGTAGGAAAAGAGACAAGGGATGAAAGTGACCAACACGTGACTGGTTCAATGTGGACCCCAACATACCGGTGACGGAAACGGAAGTCGAGGTCCGGCTGCCGTACCGCATGTTGAAAGGGAAGTGAGATCAACCGTTACTAATTCAAATCTCAAAACAGCCGAGCATCCGCTTTTGCACCAAGACATGGAAACTTCGCTTCAAGAAAAACGGCATCAGCACCAGGATAATAGACAAAACAATAAAAAATTCAAAGTGAAAAACAAATCTCTCTTCAGAAGTTGGTATCACGGTTTTGGAAGCCATCTTGACGAGTAGGCAAACGTGTCCGAAATAACAGTGTTTCTATGCGAATCTGCGTTAAAATAACTTGAGAAAACCTTGAATGTAGAAGCATTTGTGAATGGCAAACTTAAGTTGCTAACCAAAGGATTTTACTGACAAAATTTGAGGATCCCTCCTGCACTAGAATTTGCCCAGCGAAATGTTACATTTGTCGCTGTGTTTTTTTCCACAGATGCATGTCTGACTGAGCGTAACTTTAAAGCAATTGTATGGCAAAATTTAAGTCCTATTACCATTACTTATCACCTTTCTGTGATGTTCATTTTTTTTCGGCATTTCTACTTTCGTCGTTTTCGTCACACGGATGAGTCATCAAACAACAGAACCGATTTGTTCCATGATATACATTTTTAACTGCGCGGCCATGGGCCGAGCGCGGTTCTTGGTCTGCACGTTGTTTATTTATTAACCGCGCGGCCATGGGCCGAGCGCCGTTCTTGCTCTGCAATCAGTTTATTATTATTATTTATTTTTCGTTTTGTCGGAGAGCTGAACCAGACTTCCACTCGGCCACATAGTCAGTGGGACTTCCAGTCACGCAACTAAGTATGTTTGTTCGCCAAAAAGCTGTTAAAACGTTAATGTACTTAAAATTTTATGAATATAGTTCACTTTTTTGTGTCTTATTGAAACATGTAATCGTGACTTTTAAGAAAGAAAGCTAAAACTATTACGTCATCGGAGATTTCACAACGGTTACGACTGATGGTGCAATCGGAGATTTGACAACGGCTATAAGTAATGGTGCAATACCTTTGTGTGCCGCCGTTGTTGTCAGTTTGTTGTGCTACAGATTGATCAAGTGATTTTGGTTCTATAGTCAGTCAGTGAATCAACAAGGACTGCTTTGGAATGTGTACTACGTTGCAACTATAGTGGTAAGAAAACAGATAAAATTTAGTTTTGTTGGTGAGCAGTCCCAAATTTCTATTCGGTCATATAGTCAGTCAGTGGCACTTCGAATCACGCAACTTATGATGTTTACAAGTATTCGCCAAAAGCTGTTTTAAACGTTAATGTACTTAAAATTTTATGAATATTCCACTCTTTATTTAGTACAAAATATATTGCCTTTTTGTGTTATTTAAGCGGTTGATTCGAAGCGAGTATTGAATACATAAAAGGTCATTATGTCATCCATGGAATGTGTCGACGTTTCAACTTTCATTGGTAGGGAAATAACCACCGTACTAAAAATAGCCGTGGATAACGTAATTCTTAAATTAAGTGACGCGTGTGACTACTTTGCTAGGCCTATACTCGTGTAAAAAAACCAATTAAATTTAATCTCGACTTTTAGGAAAGAAAGCTGTAAGTTGTTAAAAGTGTTATTATCGTATCGTTCATACCCATAGATATCCTGATGACAGTTTAATTAAGACCATTACGTCATCGGAGATTCCTCGGAGATTTCACCTCGGCTATAAGTGATAGTGCAATAAGTTCGTGTGCAGTCGTTGTTGTCGGTTGCTGTGCTACAGATTGATCAGGTGATTTTGTGTCTATAGA